>NC_041382.1:444434249-444437268 GCF_002162155.2 Triticum dicoccoides
ATCGATCGGCTTCAGTTAGCAGCAGTAGCGAAGGAATCGCTCGATCGGGTTCAGTTAATAGCCATCGATCGATCGCTCGGGTTTAGTAACGCGTAGCCTGCAGTGCAATCGCTCGGGTTCAGTTAGAGCCCAACGCCTCGCTCGGGTTCAGTTAGAGCCAACGCCTCGCACACATGCACGTACGTGTACGAGAGAAACGCGCATCGCTCGGCCCCCAACCCCCCACCGTAACCGGGAACTCCCCGAAATTTTCCTCCCCCTCGCTTCTACCACAGTTTTTTCTGTCATGGACGGCCCAAAGAATGTCATGCAGCTGCGTCTCCGGCCCGCCCAGGACGAAAAGCCCATTTTCTATCATGATTTTTTGTTATAGAAGTAGGAGCCCACCACATCTATGATGATACCGGGTTTTGTCACAATTATCGTCATAGAAGTGTCATATGTATGACAATTTTTTTTGTTCGGCCCAAAATGTCACGGATCTGTCTTTTTTTGTAGTGCTCCTTGAGGATTTTCCAAAGCGACCACGTCTTGAGAACTTCTGGAATTTCTTCACGAGCAGTGCTAGCTCATGGCTCAGTTCTTCACGATCACCAAGGCTGCTACCAGAATCTTCATCTTCAGAGTCAGACACTGCCTTGGCCTTCAGGGCACGTGATCTCCATAGCTCGAACCATAGAGATCTCTCTTCTCAGCAAGCTAGAACTCATGAGTATTTAGCCTCTCGAGGATATCAGCGGGATCAAGCAACTTGTAATCAGCACGTTCTTGTATCATCAATGCTAGAGTATCAAATGAGGAATCAAGCGATCTCAACAATTTCTTCACCACTTCATGGTCGGTGATGTCAGTGGCACCAAGTGCTTGAAGCTCATTTGATATGTCAGTGAGGCGATCGAAGGTTTGTTGAACATTTTCATTTTCGAGTCTTTTGAAGTGGTTGAAGAGATTGCGAAGAGCATCAACTCGTGAGTCACACTGTGTTGAGACTCCTTCATTGACCTTGGACAGCCTATCCCAGATGACTTTAGCAGTTTCCAACGCACTCACTCTTCCATACTGTCCTTTGCTCAGATGGCCACATATGATATTCTTCGCTTGAGAGTCCAGTTGCTTGAATCTCTTCACATCAGCAGCATTCAGAGAAGGTGTGATTGAGGGAACACCATTTTCCACAACATACCAGAGATTGTTATCAATTGCCTCTAGATGCATTCGCATCTTATTCTTCCAGTAGGGGTAGTCTGTCCCATCGAAGGTAGGACACCCAGCAGAGACCTTGATCATACCTGTGGTCGACATAACTAAAACTCCAGGCGGTTAAACCAAAATCACACAGAACAAGGGAGTACCTTGCTTTGATACCAATTGAAAGTGCGTTATATCGACTAGAGGGGGGGTCTTCACTGAGGAATTTGCAGGTGAGGAAATTCCTTAGCGAAGAACTACTAGTAGTGGAATAAGTACTCAAAAGTAAACATAACAGAGCACAAGCATAGTCATCATGATGAAATGAGGACAAGCACAGAGTACAAAAAGCGTAAACACAGGATAACACAGGATGAAGACAAACAGACTGAAGAAATTGAACTGAGGAAATTGAGAAAGTCTTCAGTCAAAGTCTTCAAACACAGATACGAACAAGCACTCAACACAGTTATGAGGAAATGAAAGAGTTGAGGAAATAGAACCAGTGAGCTTGGTGAAGACAATGATTTGGTAGACCAGTTCCAACTGTTATCTCAGTTGTACATCTGGTTGGAGCGGCTAGGTATTTAAACCTGAGGACACACAGTCCCGGACACACAGTCCTCACCGTATTCTCCTTGAGCTAAGGTCACTCAGACCTCGCCCAATCACTCGTGGTAAGTCTTCAGGTGACTTCAGAACCTTCACAAACTTGGTCACTCGGCGATCCACAATTCCTCTTGGATGCTCTAGACCTTTACGCCTAACCGTCTGGAAGAAGCACAGTCTTCAAAGGTAACAAGCGTCGGATCCACGCAGGATCAATCTCTTCAGTGATGCTCAATCACTTGGGGTTTGTTGGTGTTTGGGTTTGGGTTTTCCTCACTTGATGATTTTCGCTCAAAGTCCTCGGAGGATGGGATGCTCTCAAATGGCAAGTCTCAGTTTCTCTCGGAGCAGCCAACCAGCTAGTGGCTGTAGGGGGCGGCTATTTATAGCCTAGGGAGCAGCCCGACATGATAAGACATAAATGCCCTTCAATGATATGACCGTTAGGTGGGTAGATATTTTAGGACAGCTGGCACAAGGCACAACAACGGTTGGAAATTTGAGTATCAAATTCCTCAGGGCTATCATGTTCCTCACTGTGTAGGTAATCCGCACTGGCGAATTCCTAACTCCTCAGTCAGAACAAATTCCTCAAAGACCAGAAGAACTTCGTCTCTGTCACTGAAGAATATGACTGAACTGTATGAGATTTCCAATGGCTTCACTCGAAGGGATTGGTACGTGTAGGATTTTGAGTTGAGCATCACATGGAAATTTTTCCTTAGTATTTCCTCGACTCCCTTTAACAGTACGGTGTTTCCTATGACTCAAGAAAGAGAAAATGAAACTACGAAAACAAAAGTCTTCATGCTTCATGTTCCTCAAATAAATACCAAGTCTTCAGGATTGGACCAATTTCTTCACTTTCAAAGTCTTCAAAAATCTAAAGTCTTCAGTCGAAGAACTTCATTTTTAGGGGTCGACTTTCTCTGTAAATATCAAACTCCTCATAGACTTATAGACCTGTGTACACTCAAAAACACATTAGTTCCTTAACCTATAAGTCTTCAATGCACCAAAATAACTAAGGGGCACTAGATGCACTTACACTAACTGAACCCGAGCGAGGTGTTCGCCTAGTGAACCCGAGCGATTGCTGCAGGCTACGCGTTACTGAACCCGAGCGATCGATCGATGGCTGTTAACAGAACCCGATGGAGCGATTCCTTCGCTACTACTACTGACTGAAGCCGATCGATACTACCTGTGGATGAACAATGAG
>NC_041382.1:444437612-444511352 GCF_002162155.2 Triticum dicoccoides
TGGATGAACAGGACCCCGTGGTTTTGCCTTTGGATGAACATGACCTCGATCGATCGAGCCGGTTGGGGCTGGATGAACAGGACCCCGTGGAGGGCTGGATGAACAGGACCACCCTATGGAGGGCTTGATGAACAGTAGACAGTGGAGGGCCGGATGAACAGCAGCCCGTGGAGGGGTGGTTGAATAGGAGGCCGTGGAGAGGGCTAGTTGAACAGTAGCCGGTGGAGTAGCGCGCGGTGGAGGCTGGATGAACAGGAGCCCGTGGATGAACAGTCGCCGGTCAAGGATGGAGGAGGTCGATGGTGGATGAATAGTAGCCCATGGAGGCTAGAGGGGGTCGACGGTGGAGATGAACAGTATCCCGTGGAGTCCCGTTTTGCGGTATGCCACACCCCTCCTGATGAACAGGACCCTCGTTTTGACCGTAGCGCTCCAACACAAGTCTGTTTCCTCCATTTTGCGGTATGCCACACCCCTCCCAATCAACAGGCCCCGTTTCGATCGTAGGAGGTCCGTTTCCTCCGTTTTGCGGTACGCCAGACCCCTCCCAATGAACTAGATCTCGTTTCGAACGTGGCCAGACGAACACAAGGTCGTTTCCTCCGTTCCGCGGTACGCCAGGCCTCGTTTCCATCGGCTGTTCCAAACCCTCCCGATGAACACGACGACGCATTCCGTTCTGACCCAGCCGGTTGGCTCCCCATGAACATGACAACGACGCAGTTTCTTCGTTCCGACCCAGCCATGTACACACTGGCCGTACGTATGCGCGAGTAGGCGTTCGAGACCCCGCCCGTATGTATGTACGTGGCCGTATTTTCTTTCTTGCACACTGGCCGCTGTACGTACGTGTACATGCTACGTGCGCGCCTCTACTATGATACGTGCATGCCTCTACATCGACCAGTATGTACGTACAAGTTCGCAACCAGAATGACAATACTATGTACGCTTCGACCAGGTGGGTCCCGACTGTCAGGCTCTTCCTTGCATGCGAAGATGTAGCTGGTGGGTCCCAGCAGTCAGGGGGGCGAATCATTTTTTTTGCCTGGACACACTTCCTTGCATGCGAAGATGTAGCTGGTGGGTCCCAGCAGTCAGGGGGAAATGTTTCTTCTGCGAAATACGGTGGCCCGGCTGATGGGTCCCTGATGTCAGGTGGAGGAACAATTATTATGCGCGTAATAAGGAGGCACTTCCTTGCTACGGCCGTGGACCCATCTGTCAGCCTCTCCATGTACAGTCCATGTCCGATGGAAGCCGTTCCTTGACCATGTTAACCATGCGGCGCCGAGAGCACCAGGGCGGTGGACGAGGGCGAGGCCTAGGAAGGGGACAATGCGGAGCCGGGGAAGACACGACAGTGGATGCCCACACGTAGAGGAGTATGAGGGTTCACTGGTTCGCTGTGGTGTGAGGCTGCCGTCGCCGCAGAATAACAGGGGGTGTGGGTGAGTAGAGGGATGGCCTGGCCAGCGGTGGGAGTAGTAGGGGGCGGTGAGGCCTCTGCGGGATCGCAGCCGGCCACGGGAGGCAGGAGCATGAGGCACAACCGGCACTAGTTTGGGCGGCTGGAGTAAGAATACTAGAGGTTGAAGAAGCACTACGGCCGTTGGATGGACATCGTACGGTCATTGGAGCTAGAATCGTTCACATTGACTAAGTTGACAAAGCCCTCCGTCCCCGTCAACTTAGTTGGCCCACAAGTCAGCCTCCCACTATTGTGGGTCCCAGCTAGCAGGGGGTATTCATTTTTTGTGCGTAATAAGGAGGCACTTCCTTGCGTGCGAAGATATAGCTGGTGGGTCCGACCTGTCAGCGGTGGGAACTTTTTTTGTGAAATACAGAGGCCCTTCCGGTGGGTCCCAGCTGTCAGGTGGAGGAATCATTATTTTGCGCGTAATAAGGAGGCATTTCCTTGCGTGCGGCCATGGACCCAGCTGTCAGCCTCTCCACACACAGTCTACTTCCGATGGTGTCGTTCGTTGGCCACGTTGACAACTCCGCACCGAGCACATCCAAGGTGGTGGACGACGGCGAGGCCCCGGACAGCAACGAGGCGGAGATGGGAAGACGCGGGAGTACAGTCACAGACGGAGAGGTGTATGAGGGTTAACTGGTTCTGGTGCGGTGTGGTTTAGCAGTCAGTGGAGAAGAACATGAGGTGTGGAGGGGTGGAGGGATGGCCTAGCCAACGGTGGAGTAGCGCTTCACAGCGAAGCGTGCTAAGCAGTGCTGCTAGCAGTAGGAGGCGGGAGCAGGTGGTCCTGGCGGCGCTGGAGGAAGAAGACGGGAGATTGAAGATGGATGCCGGTCGTTGGATGTAAATCCAACGACTAACGATGTCAGAATCATTTGTTAACTAAGTTGACAATGACTTGCATTGTCTTCAACCTATTGGCCCACATTTCAGCCTCCAAAAATATGGCACGTATTCAACCCATTTTTTCAGAATTTACAGTCTTTTTTTGCGGGGTAGAATTTACAGTCAATTTGATCTTTTTTTTGAATTACAGCCCATTAGCTGGGCTGGATGAACAAATAATGTAGCGTCCAAGCGGCCCATTTATGTTTTTCCTAAAAAATTACAGGCCATTTGCACTTTCTTGAAATACACGATTTTGCTGGGCTGATTATTATAATGTTGGGGTGGGCGCAACAATGTTATCAAAAAATAAACAGAGACTGAGCATTTTGTTATATATATATATATATTTAAATAATAAGTGATTTATTATTACATTGGTCCTTAAATATTACCAAGCTTTTGTACACAATCACCAGGATTTTTGTTGCCAAAAAAATCCAGGATTTTATTGTTAAGAAATTATTTTTATAAGTTAATAAGATGTGGGATATTGTTTTCTTACATATGTAAGTATCTGTTAAATATATGATGACAATAACAATAATATATAATAACATATAAAATAATTTAATATATATAATATAGTTAGAAGGGAAACATAGGTCCAGGCGTTCCTATTCTTATATAGAAATATAGAACATACCTCTGCGTTTTCTTCAAAAAAATACATAAATTGGGCTGCCGATGTTTCAGGAAAAATAAAACCTCGGATGGGAGGTCTATAGGCCGGTCATACATGACGGCCCTCAAGAAAATACAAACATGCCTATGGACCTCCCATCCGAGGTCATGGGTTGCGCATGTTAAAAAAGAAAGCCTAGATGGGGCAACTCAAAACCCAGCTAATACTTGCTGCCCCAGTGATAATAAATGATACATGCCAGCTCCCCGGCTTCATTGTGAATTTATCTCCAATAGTAACTACGTTGAAGCACCTAAAAAAATGTAACTATGTTGACAAACCCATGGGCCCCAATGTCAGTATAGCATTAGGAGGAAGTATTTTTTCGATGAGGCACTTGCTTGCGTACGGCCATAGACCTGGTGGGTCCCGACTGTCCGCCTCTCCATGTATAGTCCTCTCCAGATTCCTCTCATTTGTTCAGCACGTTCACAACGGCAGACAGCAGCGTCGCGGCGAGCGCACAAAGGCGCAGGAGGAGATCCGACCACCTGAGGAAGTGCCGTATTAGTAACGAACTAACTGAACTAGCCTAGTGGCCGAGTGACACTACCCGACAGCTGTTCCGCCTGGATTCGATTCCACCTGTGCAGAGAAAATATCTCCAAATTATTTGCCTTTGCCTTTATTGACATGTGGGTCCCAATTGTCATCTACCCCACACCACGTCCAACACTTGCCAAAACCTTGTCCCTCGTTTTCTCTGTTTTTCGTACACTCGACATTGTGTGGGCATTTTGAAAATAGCATATTTTTTGACTGTGCATCATATGAAGATGTGCTATGCATGAATGTTGATTAGCATGATGTTAACTGACTGGTAATTCCAGTTTTGACCATGAATAAAACTTCCAACATGATGTTAACACTGTTTTAAAAGGCTGTGTTAATATAAATGCTCTGCCTCTGAAAGTTGCAGTTTCTTATCTGAAACTGAACTTGTAGTTTCTTATCTGAAACTGAAACTTGCAGTTTCTTCTCTGAGAATCACATTGTCTGCACTTTTATACTCCTATGAAACTACATTTTTAAGTGCTAAAAATAGATCTCTAGAATTCATAAAATACTTTATATGCTCAATACTGCAAATCTGAAATTCAAAAGACATTCATATATGAAAGTACTCTCAAAATACACAACACAAAACATAATTCACAACCTATAAATACTGACAACCCTAACTCCTCCTGACAATTCACAACCTGCCCGACTATTGGGCTGGGGGGGCAGTCCCTCCTATTCCTCGGCGGCAGACAGCCGCCCCGTGAGATGATGTGAATGGCGAGGGAGAGGATGGCGGGGAAGTGTCATCAGGCCAACTGTTTTTCTCTTGCAGTTGGGTTCGGTCGACGAAGACTCCACCGGCTTGCTCTGGCATGACACCCTCACAAACGGCACCCTGTAGATGCTCGATCCTTCAATTTCTGGTGGATGCTCCATCTGGGATCGATACTCCCACCACCGCTCCCTCACGATCGGATTCGGTGAATTTGTTTTCTCCATGGCCCAGAGGAGCAGCTCTATGTACTCCCATGTGACTCCCTCCAGGAGTATGGCCGCCTTTTCGCTCTGTTGCAGATATTTGGCCATGGATGTCACGGTCGCCGCTAGTTGGTTCTTGTTGTCAAACTAAGAATGTATCTCCAACATCCTAGCTAGCTTCACAGGGTCGCCGTCTGCGATCCTCACGTATCGGTTGTACTCCTCCATCGATCTACTTCTCCACAACACCTTCACTCGCCGGCGGTGGTTTCTGAATGGAAGAGGAGAGGAGCAGCGCTGGTTTTGGATTAGAACGGGAGAGGAGCGACGCTGGTTTTGGATTGGAACATGAGAGGAGGGGCGGTGGTTTTGAAATGGAAGAGGAGAAGAGCGGCGCTGGATTTAGATTGGAACAGGAGAGGAGCGGTGGTGGTTTAAGAGGAGAAGAGCGGAAGAGCGGCGCTGGTCTTGGAAGTATTCTTTTGTTTTGCGTATTTTGGGTCAAAGTTTGACCATGTACTGTATTTGACAAGCAAAATGTGAATGCATGTCACCAAAAATTATATCGTTTGGTCCGTATCTAAATGTACTTTCAAATTATATTATTTTTGCAACGTATAACATATATTTTATTTGCGAAATCTTGGTCAATTATGACCCAGAATAAAAGGGAGACTAGTTAATGTGGGGCCGCTTTCTTAATTGAAGGGTAAATTGATTTTGATTTTGATCCAGTCACAGCGCGCCGGCCCTCTCGTCCAATCCTAAATCGCTGCCGCACGCTCCTCTCCCTCTTCTCCATTGCAAAACCACCTCCTCTCCTCTCCATCATCTCCATTCAAAAACCACCATCTCGCATCTCCCTCTTCTCCATTGCAAAACCACCTCCTCTCCTCTCCATCATCTCCATTCCAAAACCATCGCGTCGCCTCTCCCTCTTCTCCATTGCAAAACCACATCCTCTCCTCTCCATAATTTCCATTCCAAAACCATCGTCTTGCCTCTCCCTCTTCTCTATTGCAAGACCACCGTCTCTCGTCCCATCTTCCAAAGCTAGCACCAGACCACTTAGATGGACATTTATGTAGAGGATGCAATAGCAAATCAGGTTGATTGCCAGCGGCAACCAGGCAAAGTTAGCCAGGTTGAATGAGATCCTTACTTGGTTTAACAACGAGTGGGAGATTTCGAGGATGTTGAGGGCCATGTGGCAATGTATGCGAAAGAGCGAGACGACGACGATGAGGGCGGCGATGTACATGTACTCCTTGGCGGCAGTCACACTGCAGTCCTTCGAGTTCATCGAGTATCTCCTCTGGGCGATGGAGCAGACAAATTCGCCCGAGGCGGAAGTCAGGCGAAGGTGGTGGGCGTACAGGTCGAAGGTCGAGCACCCAGAGGATAATGAATCGATCGAGTACGGTGTGCCGTTCGTGAGGGTGCAGAGCCAGCCAGAGCCACAGGAGTATCCGTTCTCCCACCGCAAGAGGAGGCCAAATGGTGCGACGTCGCTTCCCCGCCATTCTCCACGGTTCCCTTGACGCTTGCCTCGTTTCAACGGCAGCGGTAGGGTTTAAGGTAAGCTTCGCACTAACCTAATCTTCCACCTGCTCATGCTTACAATCAGTGTGACAGCTAATGAAAATCATGCCTACAATCAGTCTCCGAGTACTACGCTAATCACCCTTAAATAGCTCTAGACCTTTGGGTCAAAGTTGTGACACCGTGTATAAATAAACAAAAATAGATTGATGCTTCTTTCAGAAAAGAGTACTCCCTAGAAAACTGCCAATATAAGCTACTAGTATTTGGTTAGAGGATTTGCTGCCGAGAAAGATCCGTCCACAGAGAGCGCCACACATCTCACTGGTGGTGGTGGATGCCAATGCGTGCATGGATCATGGTTGGTGTCGGTAATTTTTACTTGGCACACCCCGCACTCTGCATATATGCCGGTTCCATCCGTACATTTGTGCAGTTCCACCAAAATGCAGCTGAATAACCGTGTTTGCACAGATAATGAAAAAGCGTGATTACATTATAGTGGCACTAGTTGATGAAACACGAAAAATAAATAGAAGAAAATATTGTGATAGTATCAAGTATGCCATGCTGCGAGGGCGAGATGGGCCCTGCGATGCCTCATACGGTACGGCACACCTCATACTGGAAATCGTCCCAAGTCTCCTCGATACACCTTCTGCCAGAGATGAACATCAGTGTACAACGGTAGTACAAGGAGGGGCTTGAGACATTGAAGTCTCTATTTTTGTGCAAATCAACTAAAATTAAGCACCCCGGTTTGCAGAAACGCTTAAACATTAACAATGGGACTAGTTGATGAAACATACATTAACAAAGAGAAGCACTTTCTTTATCTACATTGGAAATGAAATGATAGAGAGGACACTCGCCCTATTTTAACTATATTATTACTTCATTTTATCAGTGACACTAGGGTCGAGCAGGTGGCAAACGAGGTGTACCGTGTGTCGCAAGGATGAAGGCCGGGGGTGCTTAGACTGGGATGCTGAAGCTGGCTCTTTCAGTCCCTATCTTCTCCCTGATGTTTCTGTGGTAGCATTTGGGTTGTAATCCAAACTTGGTCGAGCTGGTGCTGCGTCCCCCTACCTGCCTAGATTATGTGGCGAACTTGTCTCCTTCTAGTACTCAGTCCATTCTAGTAGTAGTTGCATAACTGCCCGTTTACACTAAGATGTTGTTGGATAATGGTTATCTATGGTTGGGTTTCTTTAATGAAATCGGAGGGAACCCCCTCTTTCGATATATAAAAAACAGTGGCACTAGCGGTGCCAAAACATTGCCTCAAATTAATAGTGCCACTAGATTAAGGTGCAAAATAATAATATTACTGCTTTATCATGGCAGTGCCAAAATAGTAGCACAAGAGAAGGATCAACATGCAGGATCTTTGGCAAACGGTCAGACCAAAAAGGAACATACCTCGTGATGGGAACCATATCTGCAGTCAACGCCATCGTATAAGGGATGACACCAGTCACCAACATGGATGATTCAATTCATGGCACCTTTTGGTGAAGTTCACCTAAAATGAAGCAATGTCCCATGAGCTAGCAGCTTCTTCTTTTTTAAGAAAAGGGCTCCAGCCCTGG
The DNA here is from genome assembly GCF_002162155.2 of Triticum dicoccoides. Taxonomy (NCBI): domain Eukaryota; kingdom Viridiplantae; phylum Streptophyta; class Magnoliopsida; order Poales; family Poaceae; genus Triticum; species Triticum dicoccoides. The sequence continues at coordinate 444,445,279 of NC_041382.1, forward strand.
TTCCATTTCCATTAGAAAACGAAACCCACAAAGCTTCTTCTTCATTAGTTGCAATAAAACTGAGAAACATCAAGGTTGGTCGTGAAGCTCCTGGAATGTTCAACTATAATTTGGATATCATTTGTGCAGTTCAACTAAGATCAAGCATGAAATGTATATCTCTATTTGCACAAAAAAGGTGGAAAGGAGGGTGACAAACAAGTGATGAAACATGCATCAAATGAAAAAAAAGCATGTTCCTTATCTGAATGGCAATCATACAAAGACAGTAGCAATTTCTAGCAGCATTGCTAGATATTAGTGTGGGCATTAGGATTAACTATGACAACCATTAAATATGACATTACTTTAATGGTGCCATTGCTTCATTTTACCAGCAACATTACATTAACAACTGCTACAGAGTCGGTATTTGGGCACGGGAGAGTAGGCGGACCAGGACAGTTGCATCTCTAATGAAAAGAAGCAACTTATCTTAATGGGAAATTTAGCAGGACATGAAAAAAAAGTGCCATTGATTCATATTACTGGAGGCATTACATTGAAAACAACATTGGTTTAACGTGTCCTTACTTTTAACAGTGCGACTGCTACATTTTACCAGTGGCATTACATAAGAGCGGCTCAGGGCAACAAACATCAGAAGAGGATATCTGGGTTGGTCCCATTTTGTTCGGTATATAGCCACCTTATACTGTGTGAGGCTAGCAAATCTAGTGCTGGACTTACTCTGTTGACTTGTCCTCCAGTCCCCACTTTCTTTCCTTTTTCAACCAATAGATCGGGTTACATTGAGTTTGTACTGCGTTCCCTTTATTTCCCTATTAGACCCAGAGACCAGTTGGATAGCGAGTCTCTGCTACTTTTCGCCCCCATTATTTCCTCTTTCGACCAAGTCCTAGATTCAGTTAACAAATCTTCCCCCACCTCCACCCCCATTCTTCCTTGTTTGAACCAAGTAGTACTAGATTCAAGTGCATGAACTAGTTTTACCTCTTAACAGTAAAAAATTAGGTGGTTTTTGAACAGCCGGTCGATCGTATCTACGAGGGGGCCTGAGAAATAGTAAAAGATACAAATGCAGCGACGTCAGGAGCTCGGGAAGTAGAGAAAGGCCAGTTTCGAAGGAAGTTATACCTGAGGGTCGCCGGGATCTCGCTAGGTGGGCGGCGGGAGGCCGGACCTGCCCACACTATGGCAGCGAGGAAGAAGGAGTGGGAGGCCCTCCCTCGCCAGTGATGCTTGGGAGAGAACGGCAAGGCACGCTGATCGGGACGCGCCGGCAGTGGGTAAGAGCCGTTGCCGAGGATGACCGCGTGAACATTGCACCTTCTCACCTTCCCCGACTGGAGGATCCGGCTGGATATGTGACCAACGGTGAGCAGAGAGAGAGAGAGTGGCGACCGCTGTCGTGTTTAGATCTGGAGAGGATGAGACAGTGCGAAGAGAGCAACACTAGCAAGCAAGCGCATAGGCCCCTGCCTATGTAGTGGAGTACTAGTTTTCTTTTGTCTACCGGCGGGAGCCGGCTTGACCTCGGCAATGACTGTCGAGAAGTCTTCATGCACGTGCCCCGAAGGTGCAGTTGTCGTCATTTTGATTTGGAGCACCGGATTATAACATATAACACGAAAAAATGCCGCATGACAAGAAATCATAACCTCACTGCCCAAAGGAGACAAGATGAATCCCGATGGACAAACTAGACGAGGATCAAAGCTCAAATTAAAGATAAACTCGTAGAAAAGGGGTCCGTCGATAGATGTCCTAATTAACATAGCCGGCTTGACCTAGATGGCAGCCGAGTAGTCTTCGTGCATGTGACCCCAATGACTAGCCCAACTCAGTTGTCACTGTTTAACCCTCGCTGATCCGAAGCACATGACACCTAATTTTGCGAGATGACAAGAGACCTTTTTTTTAGATTTCTCACCAGAACTACAACCATGTACAACACAGCCTGCACGATATGTAGATGATAGCCAATCTAGGCGTGTCTGCTGGAGTCTGGTCACATGCATGGACAAACTGATCTTCCGTGTCTTGCAGGGATTGTCTAGGTACCAACGTATGTACTCCTACAACACTTCTCTAGTAGTACTATCACTCGTCTCTCTTCTATTAACACACCCGACTTGCGGGGCCGGGGAGTGTGCCTATGGTCGGTTCTCAATTGTGGTCCCACATGTGTGTGCAAACGCAATATGATGCACGTTCCAATCGAAGAGCGGCGTGCCAGACCGATCGACCGTCTGGGGAGCAACGCGAACGCGACGGGCATGTTGTATACTCCGTACATGTGTACCACCGTTTTCTTGAGGCTTTATTTCATGGTGCAATCCATGGATACACAATTAGTATAATGTACTATTTAAAAGTCGAGGGCGGGGCTTTTCCTATGCGGTAGGCGGGGCGGTTCCGGCTAGTCGGTTCGACAGAGACGCGAGAAGATGAGGGAGTAGGCTGCTGCAAACATAGGGTTGTGTGATTTGACAGCGAGTTATTGCTGGACAGGTGGGGCCCCGTGATTTGACTTGCCATTATCATTTTAACTGCGGCGCTACGACCGGCGTGAGTCTCCCGATTCCTGACCACCTCCATACAGGTACCTCTCCCAATGCTCCACCATGTAGAGGCAGGCTCTTGCATGAGAGCTGATACGTCTCCAACGTATCTATAATTTTTGATTGTTCCATGCTATTATATTATCTGTTTTGGATGTTTATGGGCTTTATTATACACTTTTATATTATTTTTGGGACTAACCTATTAACCTAGAGCCCAGTGCCAGTTTGTGTTTTTTCCTTGTTTTAGAGTATCGCAGAGAAGGAAAATCAAACGGAGTCCAATTGACCTGAAACTTCATGGAACTTATTTTTGGAAGGAAAGCAACCTGGGAGACTTGGAGTCCACGTAAGGGAAGCAACAAGGAAGCCACGTGACAGGGGGGCACGCCCACCCCCTGGCCACGGCCACCCCCTAGGCGCGCCCTCCACCCTCGTGGGCCCCTCGTGGGTCCCCTAACGTACTTCTTCCGCCTATATATCTCCATATACCCTAAAACGATCGAGGAGCACAATAGATCGGGAGTTCCGCCGCCAGAAGCCTCCGTAGCCACCGATAGCTTGCCAGAGGGGGAAGCCCTCTCCGGTGGCCATCTTCATCATCCCGGTGCTCTCCATGACGAGGAGGGAGTAGTTCTCCCTCGGGACTGAGGGTATGTACCAGTAGCTATGTGTTTGATCTCTCTCTCTCTCTCTCACTCTCTCTCTCGTGTTCTTGAGGTGTTATGATCTTGATGTATCGCGAGCCTTGCTATTATAGTTGGATCTTATGTTTCTCCTCCCCCTCTACTCTCTTGTAATGGATTGAGTTTCCCCTTTGAAGTTATCTTATGAGATTGAGTCTTTTAAGATTTGAGAACACTTGATGTATGTCTTGTCGTGCGTATCTGTGGTGACAATGGGATATCACGTGATTCACTTGATGTATATTTTGGTGGTCAACTTGCGGGTTCCACCCATGAACCTATGAATAGGGGTTGGCACACGTTTTCATCGTGATTCTCCGGTAGAAACTTTGGGGCACTCTTTGAGGTCCTATGTGTTTGTTGAATAGATGAATCTAAGATTGTGTGATGCATATCATATAATCATACCCACGGATACTTGAGGTGACATTGGAGTATCTAGGTGACATTAGGGTCTTGGTTGATTTGTGTCTTAACGTGTTATTCTAGTACGAACTCTAGGGCTGTTTGTGACACTTATAGGAATAGCCCAACGGATTGATTGGAAAGAATAACTTTGAGGTGGTTTCGTACCCTACCATAATCTCTTCATTTGTTCTCCGCTATTAGTGTCTTTGGAGTGACTCTTTGTTGCATGTTGAGGGATAGTTATGTGATCCAATTATGTTATTATTGTTGAGAGGACTTGCACTAGTGAAAGTATGAACCCTAGGCCTTGTTTCAACACATTGCAATACCGTTTACGCTCACTTTTATCATTAGTTACCTTCTGTTTTTATATTTTCAGATTACAAAAACTATTATCTACCATCCATATACCACTTGTATCACCATCTCTTCGCCGAACTAGTGCACCTATACAATTTACCATTGTATTGGGTGTGTTGGGGACACAAGAGACTCTTTGTTATTTGGTTGTAGAGTTGCTTGAGAGATACCATCTTCATCGTACGCCTCCTACGGATTGATAAACCTATGGTCATCCACTTGAGGGAAATTTGCTACTGTCCTACAAACGTTGGAGGCCCAACAATGTCTACAAGAAGAAGGTTGTGTAGTATACATCAAGCTCTTTTCTAGCGCCGTTGCCGGGGAGGTGAGTGCTTGAAGGTATATCTTTATATCTTGCAATCGAGTCTTCTCATTTCTTGTTTTATCACTAGTTTAGTTTATAAAATAAAACTATAAAAAAGGAATTAAGAGTACCTCATATGCTTCATCTTTTTAATATCTATCATGAAAATAAGGATTCCGATAATTGTGCTCAAGTGCTAGAAGAAGAATGCATTACAATGTTTGGCACTAAATATTTGAATGCTGAGCATGATTGCAATGTTGTTAGTATGAATTCCTTGAATATCCATGATGCTAATGATATGCAAAGCCACAAGCTTGGGGAAGCTATGTTTGATGAAGATGATATTTTTTGTCCCCCAAGTTTTGATGAGAAAATTTATTATGATGATAGCATGCCTCCTATTTATGATGATTATAATTATGAAAGTGGATTCGGAGAGGTCATGACTTTATTTAGTGATGAATCCACTATTCCGGAAGAGGTTCCAATTGATTATGAGAACAAAGTTGCTATCTATGATGATTATTTTGATGACTTGTATGCTATAAAGAGTAATGATACCCATGAAACTTGTCATCATGATTTTAGTTTTCAATTGGATTATGCCTCACATGATAATTATTTTGTTGAGTTTGCTCCCACTATTATTCATGAGAAGAATTTTGCTTGTGTGGAGAGTAATAAAATTTCTATGCTTGTAGATCATGAAAAGAATGCTTTAGGTGCTGGTTATATTGTTGAATTAATTCATTATGCTACTGAAAATTATTACGAGGGAGGAATATATGCTTGTAGGAATTGCAATAATATCAAGTTTCCTCTCTATGTGCTTAAAGTTCAAAGTTATGCTTGTTTTACCTTCCTATGCAAGTTGATTCTTGTTCCCGCAAGTTGTTTTCTCACAAAATCCCTATGCATAGGAAGTGGGTTAGACTTAAATGTGCTAGTCATATTCTTCATGATTCGCTCTTTATATTTCAATTCTTATCTTTTATGTGAGCATCATTGAAATCATCATGCCTAGCTAGGGGCGTCAAACGATAGCGCTTGTTGGGAGGCAACCCAATTTTATTTTAGTTCCTTGATTTTTGCTCCTGTTTAGTAATAAATAATTCATCTAGCCTCTGTTTAGATGTGGTTTTAGTTTTTTAATTAGTGTTTGTGCCAAGTAGAACCTTTGGGAAGACTTGGGTGAAGGCCCAAATAAAAAATAAAATTAAATAAAAAATGAGAGAAAAAGAGAGAAGGGGCAATGCTACTATCATTTTACCACACTTGTGCTTCAAAGTAGCACCATGATCTTCATGATAGAGAGTGTCCTATGTTGTCACTTTCCTATACTAGTGGGAATCTTTCATTATAGAACTTGGCTTGTATATTCCAATGATGGGCTTCCTCAAAATGCCCTAGGTCTTCGTGAGCAAGCGAGTTGGATGCACACCCACTTAGTTTCTTTTTAAGCTTTCATATACTTATAGCTCTAGTGAATCCATTGCATGGCAATCCCTACTCACTCACATTGATATCTATTAATGGGCATCTCCATAGCCCGTTGATACGCCTAGTTGATGTGAGACTATCTTCTCCTTTTTGTCTTCTCCACAACCACCATTCTATTCCACCTATAGTGCTATGTCCATGGCTCACGCTCATGTATTGCGTGAAGATTGAAAAAGTTTGAGAACATCAAAAGTATGAAATAATTGCTTGGCTTGTCATTGGGGTTGTGCATGATTTAAATACTTTGTTTGGTGAAGATGGAGCATAGCCATACTATATGATTTTGTAGGGATAGCTTTCTTTGGCCATGTTATTTTGAGAAGACATAATTGCCTAGTTAGTATGCTTGAAGTATTATGTTTCCATGTCAATATTAAACTTTTGTCTTGAATCTTATGGATCTAAACATTTATGCCAAAATAAAGAAGAATTACTTAGAAATATATTAGGTAGCATTCCACATAAAAAAATTTGTTTTTACCATTTACCTACTCGAGGACGAGCAGGAATTAAGCTTGGGGATGCTGATACGTCTCCAACATATCTATAATTTTTGATTGTTCCATGCTATTATATTATCTATTTTGGATGTTTATGGGCTTTATTATACACTTTTATATTATTTTTGGGACTAACCTATTAACCTAGAGCCCAGTGCCAGTTTGTGTGTTTTTCTTGTTTTAGAGTATCGCAGAAAAGGAAAATCAAACGGAGTCCAATTGACCTGAAACTTCACGGAACTTATTTTTGGAAGGAAAGCAACCCGGGAGACTTGGAGTCCACGTAAGGGAAGCAACGAGGAAGCCACAGGGTAGGGGGGGGGGCGCCCACCCCCCTGGGCGCGCCCTCCACCCTCGTGGGCCCCTCGTGGCTCCCATGACGTACTTCTTCCGCCTATATATCTCCATATACCCTAAAACGATTGGGGAGCACAATAGATCGGGTGTTCCGTCGCCAGAAGCCTCCGTAGCCACCGAAAGCCAATCTAGACCCGTTCCGGCACCCTGCCCGAGGGGGGAGCCCTCTCCGGTGGCCATCTACATCATCCCGGTGCTCTCCATGACAAGGAGGGAGTAGTTCTCCCTCGGGGCTGAGGGTATGTACTAGTAGCTATGTGTTTCATTGATACGTCTCCAACGTATCTATAATTTTTGATTGTTCCATGCAATTATATTATCAACCTTGGATGTTTTATATGCATTTATATGCTATTTTATATGATTTTTGGGACTAACCTATTAACCCAGAGCCTAGTGCCAGTTTCTGTTTTTCCTTGTTTTAGAGTATCGCGGAAAAGGAAAATCAAACGGAGTCCAATTGACCTGAAACTTCACGGAACTTATTTTTGGAAGGAAAGCAACCTGATGGACTTGGAGTGCACGTCAGGAAAGAAACAAGGGAGCCACGAGGTAGGGGGCGTGCCCACCCCCCTAGGGCGCGCCCTCCACCCTCATGGGCCCCTCGTGCCCCCCTGACGTACTTCTTCCGCCTATATATCTCCATATACCCTAAAAACATCCGGGAGCACAATAGATCGGGAGTTCCGCCGCCAAAAGCCTCCATAGCCATCGAAAACCAATCTAGACCCGTTCCGGCACCCTGCCGGAGGGGGCAATCCCTCTCCGGTGGCCATCTTCATCATCCCGGTGCTCTTCATGACGAGGAGGGAGTAGTTCTCCCTCGGGGCTGAGGGTATGTACCAGTAGCTATGTGTTTGATCTCTCTCTCTCTCTCTGTCTCTCGTGTTCTTGAGGTGATACGATCTTGATGTATCACGCACTTTGCTATTATAGTTGGATCCTATGATGTTTATTCCCCCCTCTACTCTCTTGTAATGAATTGAGTTTCCCCTTTGAAGTTATCTTATCGAATTGAGTCTTTAAAGATTTGAGAACACTTGATGTATGTCTTGCCGTGTGTATCTGTGGTGACAATGGGATACCACGTGATTCACTTGATGTATGTTTTGGTGATCAACTTGCTGGTTCCGCCCATGAACCTATGCATAGGGGTTGGCACACGTTTTCGTCGTGATTCTGCGGTAGAAACTTTGAGGCACTCTTTGAGGTTCTATGTGTTGGTTGAATAGATGAATCTGAGATTGTGTGATGCATATCGTATAATCATACCCACGGATACTTGAGGTGACATTGGAGTATCTAGGTGACATTAGGGTTTTGGTTGATTTGTATCTTAAGGTGTTATTCTAGTACGAACTCTAGGGCTGTTTGTGACACTCATAGGAATAGCCCAACGGATTGATTGGAAAGAATAACTTTGAGGTGGTTTCGTACCCTACCATAATCTCTTCGTTTGTTCTCCGGTATTAGTGACTTTGGAGTGACTCTTTGTTGCATGTTGAGGGATAGTTATGTGATCCAATTATGTTATTATTGTTGAGAGGACTTGCACTAGTGAAAGTATGAACCCTAGGCCTTGTTTCCTAGCATTGCAATACCGTTTACGCTCACTTTTATCATTAATTACCTTGCTGTTTTTATATTTTTAGATTACAAAAACTATTATCTACTATCCATATACCACTTGTATCACCATCTCTTCGCCGAACTAGTGAAACTATACAATTTACCATTGTATTGGGTGTGTTGGGGACACAAGAGACTCTTTGTTATTTGGTTGCAAGGTTTCTTGAGAGAGACCATCTTCATCCTACGCCTCCTACGGATTGATAAACCTTAGGTCATCCACTTGAGGGAAATTTGCTACTGTCCTACAAACCTCTGCACTTGGAGGCCCAACAGCGTCTACAAGAAGAAGGTTGTGTAGTAGACATCAAGCTCTTTTCTGGCGCCGTTGCCGGGGAGGTGAGTGCTTGAAGGTATATCTTTATATCTTGCATTCGAGTCTTTTAGTTTCTTCTTTTATCACTAGTTTAATTTATAAAAGAAAATTAAAAAAATGGAATTAAGTTTGCCTCATAAGCTTTATCTTTTTAATATCTATCGTGAGAATAAGGATTCCAATAATTGTGCTCAAGTGCTAGAAGAAGAATGCATTAGAATGTTTGGCACTAAATCTTTAAATGATGAGCATGATTGCAATGTTCTTAGTATGAATTCCTTGAATATCCATGATGCTAATGATATGCAAAGCCACAAGCTTGGGGAAGCTATGTTTGATGAAGATGATATTTTTTGTCCCCCAAGTTTTGATGAGAAAATCTATTATTTGATGAAAGCATGCCTCCTATTTATTATGATTATATTGATGAAAGTGAATTTGGAGAGGTCATAACTTTATTTTGTGATGAATCCACTATTCCGTAAGAGGTTCCAATTGATTATGAGAACAAAGTTGCTATCTATGATGATTGTTGTGATGACTTGTATGCTATAAAGACTAATGATATCCATGAAACTTGTCATCATGATTTTAGTTTTCAATTGGATTATGCCTCACATGATAATTATTTTGTTAAGTTTGCTCCCACTATTATTCATGAGAACAATTTTGCTTGTGTGGAGAGTAGTAAACTTTCTATGCTTGTAGATCATGAAAAGAATGATTTAGGTGCTAGTTATATTGTTTAATTCATTCATGATGCTACTGAAAATTATTATGAGGAGGAACATATGCTTGTAGGACTTGCAATAATATCAAGTTTCCTCTCTATGTGCTTAAAGTTTTGAAGTTATGCTTGTTTTGCCTTCCTATGCTAGTTGATTATTGTTCCCATAAGTTGTTTGCTCACAAAATCCCTATGCATAGGAAGTGGGTTAGACTTAAATGTGCTAGTCATATTCTTCATGATGCTCTCTTTATGTTACAATTCTTATCTTTTATGTGAGCATCATTGAAATCATCATGCCTAGCTAGGGGCGTTAAACGATAGCGCTTGTTGGGAGGCAACCCAATTTTATTTTAGTTCCTTGCTTTTTTCTCCTATTTAGTAATAAATAATTCATCTAGCCTCTGTTTATATGTGGTTTTATGCTTTTAATTAGTGTTTGTGCCAAGTAGAACCTTTGGGAAGACTTGGGGAAAGTCTTGTTGATCATGCTGTAAAAAACAGAAACTTTAGCGCTCACGAGAATTGCTGCCATTTTTATTTGGAGAGTGATATTTAGTTAATTCTTTTTGCATACGATTAATACACAAATTACTCAGGTCCACCAATTTATTTGATAATTTTATGAGTTCCAGAAGTATATGTTTGATCCAGATTACTACAGACTGTTCTGTTTTTGACAGATTCTGTTTTCGATGTGTTGTTCGCTTATTTTGATGAATCTATGAGTAGTATCGGAGGGTATGCACCATAGATAAGTTGGAATACAGTAGATATTACACCAATATGAATCTAGAATGGGTTCATTACAGTACCTTATGATGGTGATTTATTTTCTTATACTAACGGAGCTTACGAGTTTTTTGTTAAGTTTTGTGTTGTGAAGTTTTCAAGTTTTGGGTAAAGATTCGATGGACTATGGAATAAGGAGTGACAAGAGCCTAAGCTTGGGGATGCCCAATGCACCCCAAGGTAATATTAAAGGACAACCAAGAGCCTAAGCTTGGGGATGCCCCGGAGGGCATCCCCTCTTTCGTCTTTGTCCATCGGTAACTTTACTTGGAGCTATATTTTTATTCACCACATGATATGTGTTTTGCTTGGAGCATAAATTTATATTGTTAGGATTTTCTTGATGTTATTTAGAACAATGTTTTGCATCTTTTATTCCAATAAAAGTGGCATTGATAGTCTTTACTATGCCTATGTTACAAGTCTTCATGTTGCTGTTTGAAAACAGAAAGTTTACCGCTGTTTCAATAATTCCCTAGAAAAGTCAGAATGTGATAAAATGTTGAGACCTTTTGCATATTAAGCTTTGATAAATTTACTACAGTGGTAATTTTCTTTCATAATTTTTGAAGCTAGGGAAGTATGGATGTTGCTGCATTCTTTACAGACTGTCCTGTTTAGGCAGATTGCTGTTATGTTTGCATTGTTTGCATATGTTTGGTTCTTTAATGATTCTATTTGAGGATAGGACTATTAAATATGCAGAGGAATTTAGTATGAAATGTTGAATAATAATTTTAGTGATTTTCTACAGTAGATTATGATAAGGTTTTTGCAATGGTTTATACTAACTTATCTCACGAGTCCTTGTTGAGTTTTGTGTGGATGGAGCTTTTGAGATTTAGGGAGACCGTGATATGAGAGGAATTAAGGAGACACAAAAGCTCAAGATTGGGGATGCCCAAGGCATCCCAATATAATTTTTCAAGAAGTCTCAAGCTTCTAAGCTTGGGGATGCCCCGGCTGGCACCCCACCTTTCTTCTTCAACAACTATCGGTTAGTTTCGGTTGATCCTAAGTTTTTGCTTCTTCACATGATGTTTGCTATTCTTAGAATGTAATTTTATTTTTCTTTGGTTGCTGTTTGAATAAAATACCAATATCTGAAATTCTTAAATGTTAGAGAGTCTTCATATAGTTGCATAATTATTCGACTACTCATTGATCTTCACTTATATCTTTCGGAGTAGTTTGTTGTTGCTCTAGTGCTTCACTTATATCTTTTTAGAGCACGGCGGTGGTTTTATTTTTAAGAAATATATGAACTCTCATGCTTCACTTATATCATTTTGAGAGTCTCTAAACAGCATGGTAATTTTCTTTGGTTATGAATTTAGTCCTAATATGATGGGCATCCAAGAGGGATATAATAAAAACTTTCATATAGAGTGAATTGAATACTAAGAGAAGTTTGATACTTGATGAATGTTTTGAGATATGAGGATGGTAATATTAGAGTCATGCTAGTTGAGTAGTTGTGAATTTGAGAAATACTTGTGTTGAAGTTTGTGATTCCCGTAGCATGCACGTATGGTGAACCGTTATGTGATGAAGTCGGAGCATGATTTATTTATTGACTGTCTTCCTTATGAGTGGCGGTCGGGGACGAGCGATGGTCTTTTCCTAGCAATCTATCCCCCTAGGAGCATGCGCGTAGTACTTTGTTTCGATAACTAATAGATTTTTGCAATAAGTATGTGAGTTCTTTATGACTAATGTTGAGTCCATGGATTATACGCACTCTCACCCTTCCACCATTGCTAGCCTCTCTAGTACCGTGCAACTTTCGCTGGTACCATAAACCCACCATATACCTTCCTCAAAACAGCCACCATACCTACCTATTATGGCATTTCCATAGCCATTCCGAGCTATATTGCCACGCAACTTTCCACCGTTCTGTTTATTATGACACGCTCCATCATTGTCATATTGCTATGCATGATCATGTAGTTGACATTGTATTTGTGGCAAAGCCACCATTCATAATTCTTTCATACATGTCACTCATGAGTCATTGCACATCCCGGTACACCGCCGGAGGCATTCATATAGAGTCATATCTTGTTCTAAGTATCGAGTTGTAATTCTTGAGTTGTAAGAAAATAAAAGTGTGATGATCATCATTATTAGAGCATTGTCCCAGTGAGGAAAGGATGATGGAGACTATAATTCCCCCACAAGTCAGGATGAGACTCCGACGAAAAAAAGATAGGCCAAAGAAGCCCAAATAAAAAAGGAAGAGAAAAGAGGCCATAAAAAGAGAAGGCCCAAATAAAAAATAAAATTAAATAAAAAATGAGAGAAAAAGAGAGAAGGGGCAATGCTACTATCATTTTACCACACTTGTGCTTCAAAGTAGCACCATGATCTTCATGATAGAGAGTGTCCTATGTTGTCACTTTCCTATACTAGTGGGAATCTTTCATTATAGAACTTGGCTTGTATATTCCAATGATGGGCTTCCTCAAAATTCCCTAGGTCTTCGTGAGCAAGCAAGTTGGATGCACACCCACTTAGTTTCTTTTGTTGAGCTTTCATACATTTATAGCTCTAGTGCATCCGTTGCATGGCAATCCCTACTCACTCACATTGATATCTATTGATGGGCATCTCCATAGCCCGTTGATACGCCTAGTTGATGTGAGACTATCTTCTCCCTTTTTGTCTTCTCCACAACCAACTTTCTATTCCACCTATAGTGCTATGTCCATGGCTCACGCTCATGTATTGCGTGAAGATTGAAAAAGTTTGAGAACATCAAAAGTATGAAACAATTGCTTGGCTTGTCATCGGGGTTGTGCATGATTTAAATATTTTGTGTAGTGAAGATAGAGCATAGCCAGACTATATGATTTTGTAGGGATAGCTTTCTTTGGCCATGTTATTTTGAGAAGACATGATTGCTTTGTTAGTATGCTTGAAGTATTATTATTTTTATGCCAATATTAAACTTTTGTCTTGTATCCTATGGATCTGAACATTCATGCCAAAATGAAGAAAAATTACTTAGAGAAATATGTTAGGTAGCATTCCACATAAAAAATTCTGTTTTTATCATTTACCTACTTGAGGACGAGCAGGAATTAAGCTTGGGGATGCTGATACGTCTCCAACGTATCTATAATTTTTGATTGTTCCATGCTATTATATCATCAACCTTGGATGTTTTATATGCATTTATATGATGCTTTATATGATTTTTTGGGACTAACCTATTAACCCAGAGCCCAGTGCCAGTTTCTGTTTTTCCTTGTTTTAGAGTATCACAGAAAAGGAAAATCAAACGGAGTCCAATTGACCTGAAACTTCACAGAACTTATTTTTGGAAGGAAAGCAACCTGATGGACTGGGAGTGCATGTCTGGAAAGAAACGAGGGAGCCACAAGGTAGGGGGGCGCGCCCTCCACCCTCGTGGGCCCCTCGTGCCCCCCTGACGTACTTCTTCCACCTATATATCTCCATATACCCAAAAAACATCCGGGAGCACAATAGATCGGGAGTTCCGCCGCCAGAAGCCTCCGTAGCCACCAAAAACCAATCTAGACCCGTTCCGGCACCCTGCCGGAGGGGGCAATCCCTCTCCGGTGGCCATCTTCATCATCCCGATGCTGTCCATGACGAGGAGGGAGTAGTTCTCCCTCGGGGCTGAGGGTATGTACCAGTAGTTATGTGTTTGATCTCTCTCTCTCTCTCTCTCTCGTGTTCTTGAGGTGATATGATCTTGATGTATCATGAGCTTTGCTATTATCGTTGGATCCTATGATGTTTCTCCCCGTTCTACTCTCTTGTTATGAATTGAGTTTCCCCTTTGAAGTTATCTTATCGGATTGAGTCTTTAAAGATTTGAGAACACTTGATGTATGTCTTGCCGTGCATATCTATGGTGACAATGGGATACCACATGATTCACTTGATGTATGTTTTGGTGATCAACTTGCGGGTTCCGCCCATGAACCTATGCATAGGGGTTGGCACACGTTTTCGTCGTGATTATCCGGTAGAAACTTTGGGGCACTCTTTGAGGTTCTATGTGTTGGTTGAATAGATGAATCTGAGATTGTGTGATGCATATTGTATAATCATACTCACGGATACTTGAGGTGACATTGGAGTATCTAGGTGACATTAGGGTTTTGGTTGATTTGTATCTTAAGGTGTTATTCTAGTACGAACTCTAGGGCTGTTTGTGACACTTATAGGAATAGCCCAACGGATTGATTGGAAAGAATAACTTTGAGGTGGTTTCGTATCCTACCATAATCTCTTCGTTTGTTCTTCGCTATTAGTGACTTTGGAGTGACTCTTTGTTGCATGTTGAGGTATAGTTATGTGATCCAATTATGTTATTATTGTTGAGAGGACTTGCACTAGTGAAAGTATGAACCCTAGGCCTTGTTTCCTAGCATTGCAATACCGTTTACGCTCACTTTTATCATTAGTTACCTTGCTATTTTTATATTTTCAGATTACAAAAACTATTATCTACTATCCATATACCACTTGTATCACCATCTCTTCGCCGAACTAGTGCACCTATACAATTTACCATTGTATTGGGTGTGTTGGGGACACAAGAGACTCTTTGTTATTTGGTTTCAGGGTTGCTTGAGAGAGACCATCTTCATCCTACGCCTCCTACGGATTGATAAACCTTAGGTCATCCACTTGAGGGAAATTTGCTACTGTCCTACAAACTTCTGCACTTGGAGGCCCAACAATGTCTACAAGAAGAAGGTTGTGTAGTAGACATCATTGATCTCTCTCTCTCTCTCTCTCTCTCTCTCTCGTGTTCTTGAGGTGTTACGATCTTGATGTATCGCGAGCTTTGCTATTATAGTTGGATCTTATGTTTCTCCTCCCCCTCTACTCTCTTGTAATGGAATGAGTTTCCCCTTTGAAGTTATCTTCTCGGATTGAGTCTTTTTAGATTTGAGAACACTTGATGTATGTCTTGCCGTGCGTATCTGTGGTGACAATGGGATATCACGTGATTCACTTGATGTATGTTTTGGTGATCAACTTGCGGGTTCCACCCATGAACCTATGCATAGGGGTTGGCACACGTTTTCGTCGTGATTCTCCGGTAGAAAATTTGGGGCACTCTTTGAGGTCCTATGTGTTGGTTGAATAGATGAATCTGAGATTGTGTGATGCATATCGTATAATCATACCCATGGATACTTGAGGTGACATTGGAGTATCTAGGTGACATTAGGGTTTTGGTTGATCTGTGTCTTAAGGTGTTATTGTAGTACGAACTCTAGGGCTGTTTGTGACACTTATAGGAATAGCCCAACGAATTGATTGGAAAGAATAACTTTGAGGTGGTTTCGTACCCTACCATAATCTCTTCGTTCGTTCTCTACTATTAGTGACTTTGGAGTGACTCTTTGTTGCATGTTGAGGGATAGTTATGTGATCCAATTATGTTATTATTGTTGAGAGGACTTGCACTAGTGAAAGTATGAACCCTAGGCCTTGTTTCAACACATTGCAATACCGTTTACGCTCACTTTTATCATTAGTTACCTTGCTGTTTTTATATTTTCAGATTACAAAAACTATTATCTACCATCCATATACCACTTGTATCACCATCTCTTCGCAGAACTAGTGCACCTATATACAATTTACCATTGTATTGGGTGTGTTGGGGACACAAGAGACTCTTTGTTATTTGGTTGCAGGGTTGCTTGAGTGAGACCATCTTCATCCTACGCCTCCTACGGATTGATAAACCTTAGGTCATCCACTTGAGGGAAATTTGCTACTGTCGTACAAACCTCTGCACTTGGAGGCCCAACAACGTCTACAAGAAGAAGGTTGTGTAGTAGACATCAAGAGCCCACTCCTCCACTTTTTCCTTGCCTCTTTCCTCCACATATGCAAAAATGCCATGTAAAGCAGGCTTATAGCTCACTATTGTACTCCCTCCGTTCCAAAATTGATGACCCAACTTTGTACTAACTTAAAGTTAAGTTAGTACAAAGTTGAATCATCTATTTTGGAACGGATGGATGTAACATCCCAAAGTTCCAATTTGTATTGTTATGCATTAGATCATCATTGCATATCATATTTTATTGCATTTTGGCTTGATCCTAGAAATTCTACGCAACTCAAGGACCCACGGAGAGAGTTGGGGATTTCGTTATTTTCATATTTGAGTTTTCTCGAATTTTGAAAAGAGAATCGTTTGATTTTAATTATTTCCTCTTCAAATATATCTTTTATGAAAATAAAAGAGAGGGGATAAAATGAGTTCCCCAAAATAAAGAAATATTGGAGATTTAATATTAAAATCAAGTAAGATTTTATTTGGAGTTTTTATCGCTATTTTATTTGAATTATGAAAAATATGCATTTTTGGAAATTGCATTAGAGGCCCAAATAAATTTTCACCTTGTCCGCTAGATTTTTCGAGGACGGGGAAAATTTATTTCAGGATTTTTGGAGTATGTTTAGTATTTCTTTTCTTTGTTTTTCTAAGCGGTATTTTTTTTAAAAAGTCAACCGACCTAACCGGGCCGTGTCCGCCTGGGACACTAGCCTGGCCGGCCCTTTAAAGCCACAAGGGCCCGAGCCGCCAGTGCCCCGCCCGAAACCCTAGCACCGCCGCCCGAACCGCCCTGCCGTCACCGGTTCCGCTCCGCCGCTGCCGCCGCCGCGTCGCGCTCGCCCCCTCGCAGCACCGCCGCTGCCCCGTTCCGCCACCCCGCCGCCGGATCCCCTCGCCACCGACGGCTAGCCCCGCCGGAGTCGCCACCGACCTCGCCGGACCTTGCTGAGGTAGCCCGCCGCCGCCGCCGCCGGTTTTTGTTAAGAAACCGTTCAGTTTTTTTGAAAACCCTAGTTTTCTTATTTAGATTGGTTTTTTTGGGTTTAGTTATTTAGCGAACGCCCATTCATACATTCGTTTTAACAAACAATTTTCATCTGTTAACCGCAGAGAGCGAACATTCGTTCCTTAGCCTGTTCGTCAGTTTTCTTTTTCCAGGGTTTTTCCGCGATTATTTTCGATCGTGATTTCTGCCCTAATCTTCGTTCTAGTATAAATTTTCGCTCGTTTATCGAAATCAGGCGATTCAAGCGCCTAGATCTTTGTTCAAAGCCCTCTTTATATTTAACCAACTTGAACAAGATTTTGCTAATGTAAAATTTGACTTAAGTCCAGATTAGTAAACAGATCTTGTTTCTTTCATAGTTTGAGTTTCGTTGCTTCGTTTGGTTTGATTCTTTTTGCAAACCGGAGTTCTTAAGTTGAACTTTCTGGTTAGACTTCTTATTTGAGTTTTACCCTTGCTTCTAGTTGAGTGCTTATTGTATGCTTGTTTGTTTGCGATAGAGTACCCGGAGTGCAAAGCTTGCTACAATGAGTCTCTAGGTTTCACAGATCATCAGCAAGGCAAGTAACACTTTGATCATACCCTTTTACTACCCAGTTTTATTTGCATTAGATCAATCCTCAAACAATTGCATGGTTAGGATCTGATTAAATTGTGGGTTTTGGGAAGTAGATGAGGTAGTACCTATTCACCTGTTTATTTTTTTCAAACCTATGGGAGTTACTTCTATGTTTGCTTATATTGCTATGCTATGCTCGTAGACATGGATTGGGTTTGAGTGCTTTCATGACAGATGTGAGTTATTAATTAATGGTTCAACTTAAGGTGGCAACTTAAATACACATCTGGGTGGATTGCTTGTGGGCACCTGGAGAATCCAGTGTTGTCCTAGGATATCCCAGAGGACCCGTGTGATCATGCTACGGCCCGCCACCCAGGCTCAAAAGGGATCATAAGATTATTCATGCTAGAAACTTCCGTGTGCAGCCACAAGCCATTATGGGCTCTGGTATAGTTGAGTAAGTTGCGTGAAGCTCTCGAAGAGGTAGACTAGCAGATGCAGTGGGTTGTAGGTGGTACTGTATATCCAGAGTAGAGAGTTAATGCTTCAGAAAGACTGTGTCTCAAATCTCCGACCATGGATGTATTCGAGTCTTGTGGAGAAAAGTGCACAAACCTCTGCAGAGTGTACAAACTAATCATGGTTAGCTGTGTCCCCGGTTATGGACATCTTGAGTATCTGGTTCTTGGATTATCATGTTGATCTCATCACCCTTAAAATAATTTGATTGGGTTTAATGATGATGCTTAATAGGGATTGAGTTGGAGGAACCTTCTCAATGTTTAACAACCACCATGATAGATAAATAAAATTTATTCCTTTGTTGTAGGAAAAAAATGGCTTTATGCAAAACTAAAACCCTAGAGCTTACCACCAGCCAAATATGCATGTAGTGATAGCATTTATTCTGTTCATTACTCTATGTATTACCTTGCCAGCATATTCCATGTGCTGACCCATTTCGGGCTGCACCATTCATGTTGCAGACTTTCCAGACGATGAGTAAGGAGCCATAGGTTGTTGTCTTTCACTCAGTGATGCCGTTGGAGTTGATGGACTCACTTTATTCTTCCAAGCCTTATGTTGTTATCGCATTAGATGGCCTTAGGCCATATTTATTGTAATAAGTTCTCGTTTGAGACAATCGATGTAATAAGTGTGTGATTTCTACTCTGTTATAAATCCTCAAGTACTATGCGTGTCAGCATTACCGATCCAGGGATGACACTGATTCACAGAGAACAGACTATTTGAGGTCAGGTCGCTACAATGGAGTACTTACTTGCTCCTATAGGTGCTGAGCTTGCCACATAGGCATAAAGTCTGATGTGGCTAGTTAATTAAGAAGAGAGAGACTAGTTTGGTGACCCAAGGAAGAAACGGTGCTAAGCGCGTGTACCTAGGTGAAAAGACAATTTTGAGTCTATAGTTAATTAAATGAAGCAAACTTAGCAACAAAAAACTAAGCACCTATGTATTGGGGACTTGATTGCTAAGCCATTTAATGCCCTTAGCACCTCATCTAAGCACCATTTCATTGAAAGAGGTCACTCCTTGGCAAATGCAATAAATACTACGAAGAAAGAGATATAGAGAAGTAAAAAATACTCTTATAGCCAACCTTATAGCTAACCGTGTTGTAGTACGAGTGACTAAGTGATGACTATGTATGACATGCCAACATCAGATAGCCTAACGCACTGTGCTAAATCTCCAAGGGCGCGACCGCACAAGCGAGGCGATGGTCGTGGTAGGCGGCGCGACCATGATACGGGCTGCTGGCAGCCCTTGGATCTGAGATCGAACGATCGCATGCTAAGTTGCTGAAAATTTGCAGAATAACCCTTCAGGATAGGATATTCACCCGTAGGTCTAGAATCACGCCATGCAACCGTTCGACCCCAGATCCAAGGGCTCTCGGAAGCCCGTATCATGGGAGAATGGAAAGCTTCGTATCACCTGTAATTTCCCCGACGCTTGACATGACATCGAAAGCCACTTAATTGGGCGTCGAGTAGACATGACATCTAATTGGGCCCCCATAGCACTGTGCATGAATCCATTTATCCAGTAGGCAAGCCACTACCCTACCGTTCACACGCCCCACTCAGCATTTTTACAATCGAAAAACCGCTGGCAGTTCGCTCCTACTCGTCCCCGGACGTCCTTTAACATTACAGCAGTTCGCTCCTAGTCGCCCCGTACTTTCATATTACGGTAGTTCCACTAATCCTAACCCTCCTCCCAAATTCATAACGTCCCAAATCTCCATGATCGGTAGTGAGTACAAGGTTAGAACCATCACCGGCGATGAGTTCAACATTATCTACACCCGTTCTTCCGCGACGGAGAAAGGATGCCTTGCTCTCTTCAGTCGCATGTTCGAAAACTCAAATGACGAGTGGGTCGCTGGGCTAGATGTTGAGTACACCACAGTCCTGGGACAAGAGAAGGATCTGAAGGAGGAAGAGAAGAAGAAGCCCGCCATGATCCAGGTTTGCATGCATGACTTATGCTTGGTTTACCACATATGCCATGCCGATGTTAAGTGCGAGGAATTTAAGAACTTCCTCAAGGGCAGCCTAGTCAAATTCGTTACTGTAGACTTTACGAATGACAAAAGAGTCCTGGGTCGGATAGGCCTCGTTGTAGGCAACCCCTTCGACCTCCAGAAGAATAGGCTGCTGCTCTCTCATGGTCAGCCTTCAATGCTGACCCTGGCAGGAGCCATGGTTCATCCTTCGCACGGTAAACTAGAGAAACCTCCATACACGTTTCGTCATCATGCATGGCAGTGGAATGTACTAGATATAGACCACATCCACTATGTTGCAATGGATGGCTACCTTTGTTCCAATATCTACAAGGGTTTGATGAAGAGCAAGAGCCAAGTGTGCAGTTCAAGCAAAGAAGTATCGGCCAAGAGGAAGAGGGATAAGGACGAAGTCAAGGACGTGGACGAGGACTCCGAGTAAGGTGGCCGTGTCATTTCTCATGGTGGTTCTAATGCAGTGTCTACCGGATTAGTTGCATAGTTTAATTTCAGGTGTGCTTAGTTTAATTTGAGGGGTATGTTGTGCTAAGCCCCAGCAGAACTATGTTATGTTTCTTCTCGTTATATCTCATACATTTCATCTTTTAGTTGGTATAGTACTACCACTCGTTTCTTCACATTATATATGTACAATATATATGGCCAACATCATATAGCCAGCAGTTTAGTTGTCAAAGAATTTCAGGGTGCTTAGTTTTGTCAAAGAATTCTAGGGTGCTTAGTTTTATTTGAGGGGTGTGTTGTGCTGGACACCATTAACTTATCATTGTGAGAATCGGCTTATTTCTGTCATGTAACATGGTCAACGGGTTTGACGTGAAAATAACAATGTCTAATGGCATTTCTGAGCAAACATCTAACTTAACGATGGCATTTTTAGATATCTAATTGCATTTTGGAGCAGGCATCTCACAGATCGATGGCATTTTTTGAGTAGTTGTAACTTCCAATGGCAAAACTGAGTAGTGATACACAACTAGTGGCATAAATAATAAGAACCCAAGAATTAAATAGGTATGCTAATTTCTTTATTTCTTTCCTTATACCTTTGTGTGCGAAACAAATTCCAGTATTGGCACGAGCTCGTACTACGGGAGCACCACAAGGCCTGCCGCATGAGTTACATTTCCCTCTCGGGGCCCACGGGACCAAACTTCAGTGGCTTAGTGCCCGGCCTATGAGTCAATGACTTGCGGACCTTAAATGCGGCTGGCCCACATGTCATTCTCATGGTGGTGGCATGGTTCGCGGCTCACTCATTCGAGATGAATCGGCCGGTGGTGGCGTGGCTGTGGCGAGGGTGCCACAGCTGGGCGTCGGGGCGTTACGAGGCATAGATGGCCACACCGGCGGGTACTACATGTAGTACATAAATACTCCAGCTGAGGATTGATGCCCGACACGAAATGTGTCACAGCCGCTGGATGAAAATTCGATGGTGCGGGAGTACGGATCGGAGCACAGCAGCGAAGCAGGCAAACCGCATCCAATCGGGTGTGTCTGTGGTAGAAAGTTTATGGTCGCCGCAGTTCAGCTGGCCCGCATGTCATGCACACAAAGGCGGAGGAGCGGTGGGGCCGAGAGGGATGAGGGGCACGTCGGGGGGATGAGGATCCCCTGACGCGAACAATCCTACCATTCTGTCACTGACATGTGGGACCCATAAGCATGGGTCCCACCTATCAGCGAAGGAAAAGCAGGGCAAGGCAGTGATAGCCACGTTAGAGGATCCATGTCCACATCGGGGGACGTCGTGCCATGGGTTGGAGCAGCGTCGCGGGAATCGCGTCTGGTTGTGGCAGTGGTAGAAACTAAAGGTACAATGCAGGTATCTCCGAAAGTGTCTGTTGGGTTGGCACGAATCGAGACTGGGATTTGTCACTCCATGTAAACGGAGAGGTATCTCTGGGTCCACTCGGTAGGACATCATCATAATGTGCACAATGTGATCAAGGAGTTGATCACGGGATGATGTGTTACGGAACGAGTAAAAGAGACTTGCCAGTAACGAGATTGAACAAGGTATCGGGATACCGACGATCGAATCTCGGGCAAGTATCATGCCGCTAGACAAAGGGAATTGTATACGGGATTGATTAAGTCCTTGACATCGTGGTTCATCCGATGAGATCATCGTGGAACATGTGGGAGCCAACATGGGTATCCAGATCCGGCTGTTGGTTATTGGCCGGAGAGTCGTCTCGGTCATGTCTGCATGGTTCTCGAACCCGTAGGGTCTACACACTTAAGGTTCGATGACGCTAGGTTATAAGGAATAGATATACGTGGTTACCGAATGTTGTTCGGAGTCCCGGATGAGAACCCGGATGTCACGAGGAGTTCCGGAATGGTCCGGAGGTAAAGATTTATATATGGGTAGTCCTGTTTTGGTCAACGGAAAAGTTTTGGGTTTTATTTGTAACGAACCGGGACCACCGGGAGGGTCCCGGGGGTCCACCAAGTGGGGCCACCAGCACCGGAGGGCTGCATGGGCCAAGTGTGGGAGGGGACCAGCCCCAGGTGGGCTGGTGCGCCCCCCCACCAAGGCCCAAGGCGCAAGGGAGAGTGGAAGGGGGCAAACCCTAGGCTCAGATGGGCCTAAGGCCCACCTAGTGGTGCGCCCCCCTCTCTACCCCCTTGGCCGCCCCCCCCTAGATGGGATCTAGGGCTGGCCGCCACCCCTAGGGGTGGAACCCTAGATGGGGGCACAGTCCCTCCCCTCCCCCTATATATACTTGAGGTTTGGGCTGCCCAAGACACACGAGTTCCTCTCCTTCTTGGCGCAGCCCTACCCCTCTCCCTCCTCGTCTCTTGCGGTGCTTGGCGAAGCCCTGCTGGAGTACCACGCTCCACCACCACCACCACGCCATCGTGCTGCTGCTGGATGGAGTCTTCCCCAACCTCTCCTTCTCCCCTTGCTGGATCAAGGCGTAGGAGACGTCACCGGGCTGTACGTGTGTTGAACACGGAGGTGCCGTCCGTTCGGCACTAGGATCATCGGTGATTTGGATCACGATGAGTACGACTCCATCAACCCCGTTCACTTGAACGCTTCCGCATAGCGATCTACAAAGGTATGTAGATGCACTCTCCTTCCCTCGTTGGTAGACTTCTCCATAGATTGATCTTGGTGATGCATAGAAAATTTTGAATTTCTGCTACGGTCCCCAACAGTGGTATCAGAGCTAGGTCTATGCGTAGTTTCTATGCACGAGTAGAACACAAAGTAGTTGTGGGCGTTGATTTTGTTCAATATGCTTACCGTTACTAGTCCAGTCTTGATTCGGCGGCATTGTGGGATGAAGCGGCCCGGACCGACCTTACACGTACTCTTACGTGAGACTGGTTCCACCGACTGACATGCACTAGTTGCATAAGGTGGCTAGCGGGTGTCTGTCTCTCCCACTTTAGTCGGATCGGATTCGATGAAAAGGGTCCTTATGAAGGGTAAATAGCAATTGGCATATCACGTTGTGGTTTTGTGTAGGTAAGAAACGTTCTTGCTAGAAACCCATAGCAGCCACGTAAAACATGCAAACAACAATTAGAGGACGTCTAACTTGTTTTTGCAGGGTATGCTATGTGATGTGATATGGCCAAGAAGAATGTGATGAATGATATGTGATGTATGAGATTGATCATGTTCTTGTAATAGGAATCACGACTTGCATGTCAATGAGTATGACAACCGGCAGGAGCCATAGGAGTTGTCTTTATTTATTGTATGACCTGTGTGTCATTGAACAATGCCATGTAATTACTTTACTTTATTGCTAACCGGTAGCCATAGTAGTAGAAGTAATAAGTTGGCGAGACAACTTCATGGAGACACAATGATGGAGATCATGATGATGGAGATCATGGTGTCATGCTGGTGACGATGATGATCATGGAGCCCCGAAGATGGAGATCAAAAGGAGCAATATGATATTGGCCATATCATGTCACTATTTGATTGCATGTGATGTTTATCATGTTTATACATCTTATTTGCTTAGAACGACGATAGTAAATAAGATGATCCCTCATTAAAATTTCAAGAAAGTGTTCTCCCTAACTGTGCACCGTTACAAAAGTTCGTCGTTTCGAAGCACCATGTGATGATCGGGTGTGATAGATTCTTATGTTCACATACAACGGGTGTAAGCCAGATTTACACACGCGAAACACTTAGGTTGACTTGACGAGCCTAGCATGTACAGACATGCCTCGGAACACAAGAGACCGAAAGGTCGAGCATGAGTCGTATGGTAGATACGATCAACATGAAGATGTTCACCGATGTTGACTAGTCCATGATGATCAGACACGGCCTAGTTGACTCGGATCATGTAATCACTTAGATGACTAGAGGGATGTCTATCTGAGTGGGAGTTCATAAGATGAACTTAATTATCCTGAACATAGTCAAAAGGTCTTCGCAAATTATGTCGTAGCTCGCGCTTCAGTTCTACTGTTTAGATATGTTCCTAGAGAAAATTTAGTTGAAAGATGGTAGTAGCAATTATGCGGACTAGGTCCGTAAACTGAGGATTGTCCTCATTGCTCCATAGAAGGCTTATGTCCTTAATGCGCCGCTCAGTGTGCTGAACCTCGAACGTCGTCTGTGGATATTGCGAACATCTGACATACACATTTTGAGAACTACGTGATAGTTCAGTTAAATGGTTTAGAGTTGAGGTACCGAAGACGTTTTGAAACATCGTGAAACATATGAGATGTTTCGAGGGCTGAAATTGGGATTTTAGGATCGTGCCCACGTCAAGGGGTATAAGACCTCCGACGATTTTCTTAGCCTGCAAGCAAAGGGAGAAAAGCTCAATTGTTGAGCTTGTGCTCAGATTGTCTGAGTACAACAATCATTTGAATCGAGTGGGAGTTGATCTTCCAGATGAGATAGTGATGTTTCTCCGAAGTCATTACCACCAAGCTGCTAGAGCTTCGTGATGAACTATAATATATCAGGGACATATATGATGATCCTTGAGATATTCGCGATGTTTGACACCACAAAAGTAGAAATCAAGAAGGAGCATCAATTGTTGATGGTTGGTGAAACCACTAGTTTCAAGAAGGGCAAGGTCAAAAAGGGATACTTCATGAAACGGCAAATCAGCTGCTGCTCTAGTGAAGAAAACCAAAGTTGAATCCAGGCCCAAGACTAAGTGCTTCTGTAATAAGGGGAACAGTCACTGAAGCAGAACCACCCTAGATACTTGGTAGATGAGAAGGCTGGCAAGGTCGACAGAAGTATATTGGATATGCATTATAATGTGTACTTTACTAGTACTCCTAGTAGCACCAGGGTATTAGATACCGGTTTGGTTGCTAAGTGTTAGTAACTCGAAACAAAAGGCTACAGAATAAACGGAGACTAGCTAAAAGGTGAGATGACAATATGTGTTGGAAGTATTTCCAAGGTTGATCAAATATCGTACGCTCCCTCTACCATCGAGATTGGTGTTTGCGTTGAGCGTAGACATGATTGGATTATGTCTATCGCAATACGGTTATTCATTTAAGGAGAATAATGATTACTCTGTTTATTTGAATAATACCTTCAATGGTCTTGCACCTAAAATGAATGGTTTATTGAATCTCGATCGTAGTGATACACATGTTCATGCCAAAAGATATAAGATAGTAATGATAGTACCACCTACTTGTGGCACTGCCACGTAAGTCATATCGGTATAAAATGCATGAAGAAGCTCCATGTTGATGGATCTTTGGGCTCACTCGTTTTTTGAAAAGTTTGAGACATGCGAACCATGTCTATTGGTGTATATGCATGAAGAAACTCCATGCAAATGGACCGTTTGGACTCACTTGATTTTGAATCACTTGAGACATGCAAATCATACCACATGGGCAAGATGACTGAAAGCCTCGTTTTCACTAAAATGGAACTAGAAAGCAACTTGTTGGAAGTAATACATTTTGATGTGTGCAGTCCAATGAGTGCTGAGGCGTGTAGTGGATATCGTTATGTTCTTACTTCACAGATGATTTGAGTAGATGTTGAGTATATTTACTTGATGAATCATGAGTCTGAATTATTGAAAGGTTCAAGTAATTTCAGGGTGAAGGTGAGAGATCGTCGTGACAAGAGGATAAAATATCTATGATATGATCATAGAGATGAATATCTGAATTACGAGTTTGGCACAGAATTAAGACATTGTGGAAATTGTTTCACAACTAATACAGCCTGAAACACCATAGTATGATGGTGTGTCCGAACATCATAACTGCACCCTATTGGATATGATGCATACCATGATGTCTCTTATCGAATTACCATGATAGTTTATGGGTTAGGCATTAGAGACAACCACATTCACTTTAAATAGGGCACCACATAATTCCGATGAGATGACACCATATGAACTATGGTTTAGAGAAACCTAAGCTGTCATTTCTTAAAAGTTTGGGGCTGCGACGCTTATGTGAAAAAGTTTCAGGCTGATAAGCTCAAACCCAAAGCGGATAAATGCATCTTCATAGGACACCCGAAACAGTTGGGTATACCTCCTGTCTCAGATCCGAAAGCAATAAGGGATTGTTTCTAGAATCGGGTCCTTTCTCGAGGAAAAGTTTCTCTCGAAAGAATTGAGTGGGAGGATGGTGGAGACTTGATGAGGTTATTGAACCGTCTCTTCAACTAGTGTGTGGCAGGGCACAGGGAGTTGTTCCTGTAGCACCTACACCAATTGAAGTGGAAGCTTATGATAGTGATCATGAAACTTCAGATCAAGTCACTACCAAACCTCGTGGGATGACAAGGATGCGTACTACTTCAGAGTGGTACGTAATCCTGTCTTGGAAGTCATGTTGCTAGACAACAATGAACCTACGAGCTATGGAGAAGCGATGGTGGGCCTGGATTCCAAAATGGCTCGAGGCCATATAATCCGAGAGAGGATCCATATATGAAAACAATGTGTAGACTTTGAAAGAACTACTTGATGGTCGTAAGGCTGTTAGGTACATATGGATTTTTTTTAAAAGGAAGACAGACAATGATGGCAAGTATCACCATTAAGAAAGCTCGACTTGTCGTTAAGATGTTTTCCGACAAGTTCAAGGAGTTGACTACGATGAGACTTTCTCACTCGTAGCGATGCTAAGAGTCTGTTGGAATTGTATTAGCAATTACTGCATTATTTATGAAATCTTGCAGATACGATGTCAAAACATTGTTTCCTCGACGATTTTTGAGGAAAGGTTGTATGTGATACAACCGGAAGGTTTTGTCAATCCTGAAAGATGCTAATAAGTATGCAAAGCTCCAGCAATCCTTCTAAGGACTGGAGTAAGAATCTCGGAGTTGGAATGTATGCTTTGATGAGATGATCAAAGATTTTGGGTGTATACAAAGTTTATGAGAAACTTGTATTTCCAAAGAAGTGAGTGGGAGCGCTATAGAATTTCTGATGAGTATATGTTATTGACATATTGTTGATCAGAAATGACGTAGAATTTCTGGAAAGCATATAGGGTTATTTGGAAAGTGTTTTTCAATGGAAAGCTTGGATTAAGCTACTTGAACATTGAGCATCAAGATCTATATGGATAGATCAAAACGCTTAATGGTACTTTCAAATGAGCATGTACCTTGACATGATCTTGAAGGTGTTCAAGATGGATCAGTCAAAGAAGGAGTTCTTGCCTGGGTTGTAAGGTATGAAGTTAAGACTTAAAGCTCGACCACGGCAGAAGAAAGAGGAAGGACGAAGGTCATCCCCTATGCTTTTGTCATAGGCTCCATACGGTATGCCATGCTGAGTACCACACCTGATGTGTGCCTTGCCACATATTTGGCAAAAGGGTACAAAGGTGATCTAGGAGTAGATCACTAGATAGCGGTCTAAATTATCCTTAGAGGAATAAGGATATGTTTCTCGGTTATGGAGGTGATAAAGAGTTCGACGTAAAGAGTTACGTCGATGCAAGCTTAACACCTATCCGGATAGCTCTGAGTAGAGATATCGGATACGTATAATGGAGCAACAATTTAGAATAGCTCCAAGTAGAACAGTTATTTGAAATGGCTCCAAATGTAGCGTAGTAGTTGCATCTACAAGATGACATAGACATTTGCAAAGTACATATGGATCTGAATGTTGCAGACCCGTTGACTGAAACCTCTCTCACAAGCATAACATGATCAAACCCAGAACTCTTTGGGTGTTAGTCACATGGGGATGTGACCTTGAGTGTTAATCACATATCGATGTGAACTAGATTATTGACTCTAGTGCAAGTGGGAGACTGTTGGAAATATGCCCTAGAGGCAATAATAAATTGGTTATTATTATATTTCCTTGTTCATGATAATCGTTTATTATCCATGCTAGAATTGTATTGATAGGAAACTCAGATACATGTGTGGATACATAGACAACACCATGTCCCTAGTAAGCCTCTAGTTGACTAGCTCGTTGATCAATATATGGTTACGTTTTCCTGACCATGGACATTGGATGTCGTTGATAACAGGATCACATCATTAGGAGAATGATGTGATGGACAAGACCCAATCCTAAGCCTAGCACAAGATCATGTAGTTCGTATGCTAAAGCTTTTCTAATGTCAAGTATCATTTCCTTAGACCATGAGATTGTGCAACTCCCAGATACCGTAGGAGTGCTTTGGGTGTGCCAAACGTCACAACATAACTGGGTGGATATAAAGGTACACTACAGGTATCTCCGAAAGTGTCTGTTGGGTTGGCACGAATCAAGACTGGGATTTGTCACTCCGTGTAAACGGAGTGGTATCTCTGGGCCCACTCGGTAGGACATCATCATAATGTGCACAATGTGATCAAGGAGTTGATCATGGGATGATGTGTTACGGAACGAGTAAAAGAGACTTGCCAGTAACGAGATTGAACAAGGTATCGGGATACCGACGATCGAATCTCGGGCAAGTATCGTACCGCTAGACAAAGGGAATTGTATACGGGATTGATTAAGTCCTTGACATCGTGGTTCATCCGATGAGATCATCGTGGAACATGTGGGAGCCAGCATGGGTATCCAGATCCCGCTGTTGGTTATTGACCGGAGAGTCATCTCAGTCATGTCTGCATGGTTCCCGAACCCGTAGGGTCTACACACTTAAGGTTTGACGACGCTAGGGTTATAAGGAATAGATATACGTGGTTACCGAATGTTGTTCGGAGTCCCGGATGAGATCTCGGACGTCACGAGGAGTTCCGTAATGGTCCGGAGGTAAAGATTTATATATGGGAAGTCCTGTTTTGGTCATCGGAAAAGTTTCGGGTTTTATCGGTAACGTACCGGGACCACCGGGAGGGTCCCGGGGGTCCACCAAGTGGGGCCACCAGCCCCGGAGGGCTGCACGGGCCAAGTGTGGGAGGGGACCAGCCCCAGGTGGGCTGGTGCGCCCCCCCACCAAGGCCCAAGGCGCAAGGGAGAGTGGAAGGGGGCAAACCCTAGGCTCAGATGGGCCTAAGGCCCACCTAGTGGTGCGCCCCCCTCTCTCCCCCCTTGGCCGCCCCCCCTAGATGGGATCTAGGGCTGGACGCCACCCCTAGGGGTGGAACCCTAGGTGGGGGCGCAGCCCCTCCCCTCCCCCTATATATACTTGAGGTTTGGGCTGCCCAAGACACACGAGTTCCTCTCCTTCTTGGTGCAGCCCTACCCCTCTCCCTCCTCGTCTCTTGCGGTGCTTGGCGAAGCCCTGCTGGAGTACCACGCTCCACCACCACCACCACGCCGTCGTGCTGCTGCTGGATGGAGTCTTCCCCAACCTCTCCTTCTCTCCTTGCTGGATCAAGGTGTAGGAGACGTCACCGGGCTGTACGTGTGTTGAACACGGAGGTGCCGTCCATTCGGCACTAGGATCATCGGTGATTTGGATCACGATGAGTACGACTCCATCAACCCTGTTCACTTGAACGCTTCCGCGTAGCGATCTACAAGGGTATGTAGATTCACTCTCCTTCCCTCATTGGTAGACTTCTCCATAGATTGATCTTGGTGATGCGTAGAAAATTTTGAATTTCTGCTACGTTCCCCAACAGAAACAAGAAACGTGATGGTCGCCGTTGTTCAACTTCCATGGACAAGCTGTCATGTCTGCTGACACATGTATATCAAAACTAGAATGTTTATATTTCAAGCACGTGAACAAGTATTATTCTACTACTTTGGATCCATTGCAATGCACGGGCCAGCACATTGGTAGTAGTAGTGTCCATCTCTATCTCTAGAGGCCTTCCCTCGTTCATCATTTTCTCTCACAAGATAAACTACTCATACAAATGCATCTTGATGTTCTGTGGAACGCACGAGGATGTTTCCTTGGGGGTCTCTCCAGCGCGGCGTGGCCGTAGTTGCAAGTTGATGCCCCTTGAGATGCCGACGTTGAGGGGCACTTGGATTTCCTCTGATGAGCAGGTAAGATGAGTTTGATCATGTAGTAAATTCATTCTAAAGACTACTTCCGTGTCCATTTCCTAATTCTCCCCTACCCACCGTTTCACAGGTTAGGCTCGGTGCGAGTGGAGATTGGCTTGCATATGTACGGGAGGGTACCAACATCAATTTGCACAACATTTACAATGGTGACACCGTTCCCATAGAACCTTTGTCCAACATTGGGATCAGCCATGCAACGGGCCACCACATGAATTGGTACGATGGAACCATGGTGAGATTGAAGAAGATAGCACGAACATTGCACATGGCGGTCAAAGGCGGACCATGCTGTCTGCAGCGGCCGATTTGTTGCCGTACGAGTAGGAAGATGCTATGCTCCTTTCTAACCGCATCTTCGCGGTGACAAACCAAGGGACTTATTTTGTATGGGACACATCCTATGATATACTCCCTCTCTTCCAGTTTATTTGTTTTGAATCTTTTCGTTTTATAAGTTTCAAATTCAAATTTAGAGCTCCCCATCACATGTTGAGATTACAATGTCCATTAAATCATTGCATGCATGTATAGTAAAGAAACAAATCTCGAGTTTGGCACGAGTTCGTGCCGCGGGAGCACCACAAGCCCTAACGCAGGAGTTACATTTCCCTCTCAGGGCCATCGGGACTGAGCTTCAGCGCCTTACTACACCTACCTTTGAGTCAATAACATGTGGACCCGATAGGTGACTGGTCCACATGTAATGCTCCTGTAGGTAGAGGGGCAGTGGGGCCAAGAGGGGTGAGCCGCAAGTCGGGGGACGTGTGGTTTCATGGGTTCGAGAGGCGTCGTGGGAATCGCGGGTGGCTGTGGTAGAAACTTGATGCTCGCCGCATTTTAGGTGGCCCACATGTCATGCACACAAAGGTAGAGGGGCGGTGCAGCCGAGAGGGGTGAGGCGCACGTCGGGGGGCGTGGTGCCATGGGTTGGAGAGGTGTCGTGGGAATCACGAGATGAAACGTGACGGTCGCCGTAGTTGAACTTCCATGGACAAGCTGTCATGTCTACGGACACATGCACTGCATACCGATCACTGGAAGGAGTAGCAGAGAAAGCTATATATGCGGATAAATAGTTCCTTATAGTCAAGCGGACCCACCCTACTACTCTGTTCCAAAGACATGCACACCATCGAAATAGTCCATCTATAACAATATACACCGAGAGGGAATAATTTTTTTTACAAGAGAGGAAATAGTTCATCCATCCATAATGCCGTCCTGCTGGTGCAGCCTTTTCTTCTTCTTCTTCTTCTTCTTCTTCTTCTTCTTCTTCTTCTTCTTCTTCTTCTTCTTCTTCTTCTTCTTCTTCTTCTTCTTCTTCTTCTTCTTCGGCTTCGCAACAAGTTCTTTGGACCTTGCAGCTATCTCGAAACTCACACGGGCATCGAGGGCAGCTTATTTTATCCGCTCGTACGTCAAGGGATAATTCTCTCATCCAGACAACCTTAATGCCACCGTCTTGTCGCCCTTCTGAAGATTTGTACCGAGCACAAAATTTGCTACGTCGAATAGGGATGGTGTTTGTTTATCACAATCTTCTACAGGAATTTTGATTCTGGTTTGTAGGTCAACGATGCTTTTCAAATCAAGGTTGTACGGCTCCAGCTTCTGTTTGTCCCTTTCGATGGCTGCCCCACAGAAGTATACGTCCTCCCGAGACAAGAAATCATGAAGCTCACCTGGTATGGAGGGCGAGTGTATGATGTGGTACACCAAAACATCATCTTCGAGGCACAGCTGAAGGACGGCGGCGCGCTGGATCTTCCCAAGGGCACGCTCCGTGTACTTTGCGTCGAGATCGATGACCCTCGTCTCTACCTTTTCGAGGGAGTTGGATACATTGTTGATCCACTGCCGAAGAACCCTTGGGTGGACGGTGACGGTGGCAACTATGCGCATCGAGCCTTGGACGAGGACATGTTGGACGCTAAAAACCTGCATCTCGATCTCTTTCGCCATTTGTTACCGCTAGAATGGAGGGCTATGGTTTGGAGAATTTGGATTAGATGGCTAGTCTAACTGAAGTACTAGATGATTATTTAAAGAGGTTAAAACAATGTGAATGCAGTGGGGTTTGGATGCAAATGAAGACGAAGGGGAGGTGAAGAAGCCGAGGAGAATCGGTTCCCGATGGAGAACTAAATGGGAGAAGTGGTGTGCAGGCAGTTGATTAGACGACTAGGTAGACTAAACGAAAAGGCTATGCGGGTAGACTGATGAGTCGTACCTGTTCGTGTACGTGCCCATCCTTCCTGATAGGTGGGACCTATGCAAACAGATAAAAAATGTGTCGTAGTTTTTTTGAGCACGTGAGTGGGAGACACAACATTCTCTGCTTAAGGAATACTCCCTCCGTTTAGGTGAGTGTAAGTCACCTTATGAAAATCAGGTTTTCCCAAAACCTTTAGGCAAGGAGCATTAACTTCCAGCTCGATCCCCTCGTAGCCTCGTTAGCCAGCGTTCTCTTCCTCTGCTGCCACGTTCTACCTTTCCATTTTTCCTCTTCTCAAGTGTGGAACGATCTGCATGCCGTCCTTGATGCACCAGAATGACCACTGCATGCATCACGGCAGGGCGTTGATTGGGCATGCACGAGAATTTGGTTCTTCTCGCAATATGGATGATACCTGAACGATGAAGTGAACATGCATGCTAGCACGGGAGACCTATTTACGCTATACAATGTTGTTTCTTGCATTATCCTACTCATACTCTGAACAATGATGATCTTACATTAACAATGCCTGTCCTTTTTGATATGATGCAGTGTCCCTACAGTTACTGCCCTTTGTAATCACACCACCTTTGCCAAAAATAGGGAAGCACAACTGGTTCCTCGCTCGATCAGACGACAAAAGACTAATGATCATTCGGACACATGAGCCGGAAAAGTTATATTGCAAAACCCCACTATATACAAGCACTGTGTAATACGTGAGTATCCAGACAGTGGCTGTTACGTCTATGAGCAGGATACCAGCTTGTTGGGGCCTTTAGGATTTTTTAGTTGGAGGCGGGTAAACAGCCTTGGTTCACACTCTCTGTTTCTTGGACTCAATTATCCGATTAACCAGGAGATCACCGTTGGCAAGGACCTTGATGGTAGAGAGGCTCTGTTTTCTATGGAAAACTATGTCTACACGGCGAGCCCTAGGAGTTCGGGAGCAAACTCCCCTGATTGTCAATGATATAGCCTGCAGCCAAAAGAAGGTGATAATGACAAAGGCATCCAGATTAACTTTGATCCTTGGATGTCTCAATTACGACAGGCAGTGATGTGGTTCAAGCCTTTAGGTTGATAGGTAATTGGGCTGTTGCATCGAAAGGGTGGAGTACTGGTGTCTCCGGATCACTGGTCGCTGAAGCGGGGCTGCAAATTATGATGGTGTTGGATCATCTCTTCGAATGACTTTGTTGTCTTTGCTGCTGGTTCTGGATGGGTAGTTCTTTCTTTTGTTATGCATATTCCTTGTCATTTGGTCATCCTCGTCTATGTCACTCTTACTATGTAATAGTTGCTTCTGTTTAGAATGTCATTCTCGTCTGGATCACGAGAGTCTGAGCGCTGCAGATGGGTGCGTTTTGGTGGTGAAGCAAGACTTCTTATGAACTATCATGTCTTGCTGTTTATATCAGTAGTAGTCATTAGTTAGTGTTTGAATGTTGTATATATCGTTGTTTTGAACTGTTTATTGTCTCGAACTACTGGTGGGCTAAATGAGGGCATCACCATTCTCCAGTGTTCAGAGTATATCTCCTTTGAAAGTTATATAATTTGTGCTCAGTGTCTTTTCGATGATATACACTTGTTTGGGCTAGTGAGGTGTCGTTGAATATGGGCCGAGTAGTAACGCAATGCCAAACAGGTCAATTATGACTCTCAGGCCGAGCTCTCAAAAGATCCTGAAAAAAGGTCCGGCTCTCCAAAAAAGAAAGAATAAGGACTCTTAGGCCGACATGTGGGCGCCACCGGTGTTTTCGTGCGCTTGCACGCCGAGAGCATATTGGCCCGTGCTCGAAATTCATGCTACCTTTTCATCCCAGTCTCCCGCCCCTCCCCCACCTCTGGAATCTCGATTCCTACTCCAGTTCCCCCAAATCCCCCTCCTATACTACCTATACTCAGGTGCACTATCATGTCGCCGGTCAACACGGATCTCCGAGCCGGAGATCCTGAGGTCCGTCCTGCCTTCGGTCGCTGCGTGCTGTCGCTCAACAGTGGCATGGCGACACTTGACGACCAGTTTGCCGGCAAAGTGCTGATGGTAACCATTAACGGTGACCGTCCTCCCGTCTCGCCGGACGACCTTGTCAAAGCTCTTGGCATTGCGCACGGCATCCAAATAAGTGACTTGCTCATCGAAGTCTATCCGCCACCGGCTGATTTCTTCGTCAAGTTCCGGACAACTTTCAACTACAGTCGTGTGTTCGAATCTTCCCGGCGTTTGTTCTGCGATGGTGCGTTGGTGAGCTTTGATCGGTGGCACCCAGGATGGGGCTCGGTGCCCTCTGAGCTTGAGTTTTTAACAAAGCTTACCTTCCACGGCATGCCTCGACGTGCTTGGAACAGCGAGTCCATGAACGAGCTTATCAATGACCTTGGAGGTGAGCTCGTAAGTATGTTTGTTCCTCCAGACAGCTGGGCTCTGACGGTTATGGAATGGATGAAGAAGCCGTCCACCATACCGAAGGTGATTGGTGTTGAGATACCGATGCAGGAACCGGGGTTGTACTATTCGTCGCCACCAAGGCCGCCGCGGACCACGTTAGGGATGTACCTGTACCGAGTGTTCGTGCATGTCGAAGAAGTGGTCAATCCATCAATTGAAGTCCTGTCGCCGCCGCTAGTGCCAGGGTCCGTCGATGA
This sequence comes from Triticum dicoccoides, assembly GCF_002162155.2. Taxonomy (NCBI): domain Eukaryota; kingdom Viridiplantae; phylum Streptophyta; class Magnoliopsida; order Poales; family Poaceae; genus Triticum; species Triticum dicoccoides. The sequence goes on from NC_041382.1 coordinate 444,480,713, forward strand.
CGTCCATTACAGGAGTCAACGTCAGACTTTCCCTGTGTTGCTCGGAACGATGGATGGCACAGGGCCTACTCCATCGCGCGGTGGAGGCCACTGCTTCTTTGGGAGAAGAGGCAGGGCTGGCTGCCTGGATGTGCTCTAATTTGAGGTAACAACTAAATCTTGTCAGATACTAGTTAAATCCGAGCTATGGGTGTGAAGCACTGATATGCCAGAACATTTGATTGTGACCTGTTCTAATTTTGTACCTGAACCTTTTTTAGAAATGGTTGTACATCAACTTAATGTGCTAGCAGAACTTATTGTGTTGTCTGTATGTTTTCTTTGCACAACATTCAAGATATTTCCCCGTCATTGATAAAGACGATGAACCGTTATGTACGACTTTGTTGGTTTCAACATAGCCCTTCCCTTAGCGATCCACTGCTTCCATCCTGATTGTGCCGCCTGCGTGAAATTTTTGTATGCAAGTTCAGTGTGCTATGATGTTCTATATGATTGTGTCAACTACATAAGTTTTTACTGAGCATCAGCAATGCATATGGCTGAAAGATGTATTTACGAGCATCGACCGATGGGTCTCTCTCTCTCTCTCTCACACACACACGCGCGCGCACACACACGCGCACACGCACAAGTGGGACCCGTTGAATTATTTATTTGCTCGTGACAGCTTTTAATTAGGTTCCACTGTAATCTAACTTTTTTCTTAAGTTATTAATTGAGCTCAGTGACTTCAAAAAGTTGTACAAAAGCCTTGTTTGGGCCTTTCCGGCGTCGCTGAATGTGGGCCGAGTAACCATGTTAGGTTGTACTGTACTACACATGCCTTTTTTTCAACATCAGCAATGCAACTGGGCCGACAGTTCTACACAATATCCGGGTCAACTTGTTATTCTCTGCCCCGCTAGGCTGCAAACTTTCCTAGGAGGTATGCATTAGGCTTAACAAGAAAATGGACTTTAAGAAATAATAAATGGGATGTAATTATAATAACTGCAAAGTTCCTATGCACCAAACACGCAATTAGTTTGAAAAATATATTATTTTTGGAATTTGAAAATTTTAATTTCATTACTTGTTGCACGCGCAATATTTCGTTGGATTTTAACATAATACAACTTTATTTTGAAATTATATTTAACCTGACTAGAAATTTCAGATAAAAATATTTCGGATCCCATCAAAATGTGGGATTTTTTTTGAATTCTGTTTTGAGCGATTGTTTGAAATTATTAATCGTTGTCCTAGCTAGAAGTTGGGCTGTACTTTTAACAAACTGTAAATGGGTTGTAGTAAATTCCATTAGAATTAAAAAATGGGCTGTACATTCTTACAAATTGCAAATGGGCTATATGTTTTGTGCCAAATCTGAGCTATGGGCCTACTAAGTTGACGCGTACCAAGGGCTTTGTCAACTTAGTCAATATAAACGATTCTAGTTGCAGTGATCATACGATATCCATCCAACGGCCGTAGTGCTTCTTCAACCTCTGGTCTTCTTGCTCCAGCCGCCCAAAGCAGCGCCAGTTGTGTCACGTGCTCCTGCCTCATGTGGCCGGCTGTGATGCAGTGGAGGCCTCACCGCCCCGTACTACTCCCACCGCTGGCCAGGCCATCCCTCTACTCACCCACACCCCCTATTATTCTGCGGCAACGGCAGCCTCACACCACAGCCGAACCAGTGAACCCTCGTACTCCTCTCCGCGTGGGCTTCTACTGCTGCGTCTTCCCCGGCTCTGCGTCGTCCCCTTCCTAGGCCTCGCCGTCGTCCAGACCACCACCCTGGTGCTCTCAGCGCGGCGTGGTCAACGTGGTCAACGACCGACTTGCATCGGAAGAGTACTATATGTGGAGAGGCTGACAGCTGGGTCTAGGCGGCCACAAGAAAGTGCCTCCTTATTACGCGCAAAATAATTATTCCTCCACCTGACAGCAGGGACCCACCGGACGGGCCACCTTATTTCGTGAAAAAACGTTTCCCCCCTGACTGCTGGGACCCACCGGACGGGCTAGCGTATTTCGCGAAAAAACATTCCCCCCGCTGTCAGCTCGGACCCACCGAAAGTGCCTCCTTATTACACACAAAAAAATGAATACTCCCCCTGCTAGCTGGGACCCACCATGGTGGGAGGCTGACTTGTGGGCCTACTAAGTTGACTGGGACGGGGGCGTTTGTCAACTTTAGTCAATATGAATGATTCTAGCTCCAGTGACCGTACGATGTCCATCCAACAGCCGTAGTGCTTCTTCAACCTCTGGTCTTCTTGCTCCAGCCGCCCAAAGCAGCGCCGGTCGTGTCGCATGCTCCTACCTCCCGTGGCCGGCTGTGCTGCCGCGGACGCCTCACCGCCCCCTACTATTCCCACCGCTGGCCAGGCCTTGCGGTGACGGCAGCCTCACACCGCAGCCGAACCAGTGAACCGGCGACGGCTTCCACTACCGCGTCTTCCCCGGCTCCCCGTCGTCCCCTTCCTAGGCCTTGCCGTCGTCCACCGCCCCGGTGCTCTCGGCGCGGCGTGGTCAACGTGGTCAAGGAACGACTTCCATCGGACGTGGACTGTACATGGAGAGGCTGACAGCTGGGTCCACGGCCGCAGCAAAGAAGTGCCTCCTTATTACGCGGAAAATAGTGATTCCTCCACCTGACAGCTGGGACCCACCGGACGGGCCACTGTATTTCACGAAAAAACGTTTCCCCCTGACTGCTGGGACCCACCAACTACATCTTCACACGCAAGGAAGTGTGTTCGGGCAAAAAAAATGATTCGCACCCTGATTGCTGGGACCCACCAGCTACATCTTCACAGGCAAGGAAGTGCCCAACAGTCGGGACCCACCTGGTCGAAGCGTACGTAGCGTTGTCATTCTGGTCACGAACGTGTACGTATATATATACTGGTGGATGTAGAGGCGCGCACGTGTCGTAGTAGAGGCGCGTACGTGTCGTAGTAGAGGCGCGCACGTAGCATGTACACGTACGTACAACGGCCAGGGTGTAAGAAAGAAAATACGGCCATGTATGTGTACATACGGGCGGGGTCTCGAACGCCTACTCACGCATACGTACGGCTAGGGCTCGTGTACATGGCTGGGTCGGAACGGAGAAACATCGTCGTCGTCGTGTTCATGGGGAGGCAACAAAATGCGTCGTGTTCATGGGGAGGCAATGGAATGTGAAGTGTCCATCTATAGACTAAGCAGGAACAGGGAAGAACAGCACCGAAGCCCCGATGAACTTCAAAGAACTGCGAAGAACAAGGAAACCCTAATGGATCTAGAAAGGAAGGAGGGAAGGACTTACTACGGCTGCGGAAGCAGTGGAGATGTGCTGCGGAGCTCTGGTACGAACAGGTTGATGCAGCGGCCGAACGGTGAGGCAGAGGTGAGGCTTGACGATGGCGGCAACGCTCAAGTGCAGAGACGTCGCGAGGAAGAATAAGGGGTGAAGGGGTAACGGAAACAAAGGAAAGGGGTCCTCTGCCCCTATTTATAAGGCGAAGCGATAAAACGACAAGTGCAGGAATTGAGGAGCTCAAAAATGGATAATTAATAATGGTGTCGCCTCGATGACTGGATATGCATTAAAGAAGGTAATCTTCAGCTTCAACGAATAGATGACGTCAGGGCGGTTTGTTATGGACCTGGAACATGACGTCACGGCGCTTTACAAGATCAAAGTGAAAATGCAAAGGAGGAATTTTTCTAAGTGATGAAGATTGACATGAACCAGTTCAAACCAATCTGGAGCCTAATGTTAGGGATATTACTACTGGACGTAAACCGGCCAGGAATAGCCGAATTAGCTTTATGAAGATTAGAAGCCCATGAAGACGTAAGAATTATGACGCTTTACGAAGGCCCAAGGCACAGAGGCGAGTTAAGGCCTGTAGATGTAAGCCGACTTAATTGTATAACTTGCTTTGTAAGATAGGAAGTGTGGAGACCGAACCGGACACGTTTATGGTCCGGCTTCGAGACTCTGTAAACCGGCGGGCGTCAACCTGTGTATATAAAGGGATGACCCGGCGGCGGTTGAGGGACGGACAACAACTCGAGAGCCAAACAAAGCGGATTCGCTCCCTGGCCTTCGAAACCCTAGCAATACCAATCACAACTAGATGTAGGCTTTTACCTTCATCGAAGGGGCCGAACTAGTATAAACTTCCCGTGTCCCCTTATCCGGTTTAACCCCTTTAAGCTAACCCGTTGCGATGGCTCCACGACTAATTCCTTTCACAAGGACATCTGCCGTGACAAACCCACGACACACACCGTGCTCAAAAAGATACAAGTGAAGCACTAGAGCAAGTCCATAGCTCATAAAAATTTAAGTGAAGCATATAGAGCAATTCTAACAAGTCATGACATAATTTTGGCTCTCTCAAATAGGTGTGTCCAGCAAGGAATTGAGACTTAAAACACAAAATAAAACAAGCAAAGACTCATATCATACAAGATGCTCCAAGCAAAACACATAGTATGTGACGAATAAAAATATAGCTTCGAGTAAAATACCGATGGTCGTTAGAAGAAAGAGGGGATGCCACTCGGGGGCATCCGCAAGCTTAGTTGCTTGCTCTCTTTTGGATAATAACTTGGGATGCTGGGGCATCCCCAAGCTTAGGCTCTTCTTACTCCTTATTCCTTCATCCATCATAAGATAACCCAAAACTTGAAAACTTCAATCACACAAAACTCAACAAAAGTCTTCATGAGATCCGTTAGTATAAGAAAACAAATCACTACTAGAAGTGTTGTAGTAAACCAACTCAAATTTTGTTCTTGCATTATATCTATTGTATTCCAACTTTTCTATGGCAAAAACTCATCAAAGGAAACCATAGAGCCATCAAAACAAGCAGACAACACAAAGAAAACAGAATCTGTGAAAACAGAACAGTATGTAGCAATCTGGATATTTCGAATAGTTCTGTAAATGCAAAAACTCTGAAAAATTAGGACAGCCTGAGCAATTTGTATATAGATCTTCTGCAAAAGGAATGGGTATTTTATCGCTCTCTCGTTACAAATGAGAATTATTTCCGCGAGCGCAAAAGTTTCTGTTTTTTCAGCAAGATCAAACAACTATCACCCCAGAAGATCCTAAAGGCCTCACTTCGCACAAACACTACTTAAAACACAAAAAGCATAATCATAACAGTAGCATAATTTTGCTAACACTCAAAAACAGGAAGCAAAAAGCAAAAATAAATTGTATTCATTGGGTTACCTCCCAACAAGTGCTATAGTTTTATGCCCTTAGCTAGGCATAAAGCAAGGATCTACGTTTTGTCATCCTTCTTAATTCCCTTAGAGGTATTTTCATCATGGGGTTTTGCAAAAACAACATAAAACATATTATCCATAGAAACCTTAGCATTATTAAGTTGCCCATTGTCATAACTACGTTGATTTCATGCAATAATCCAAGAATGATGTTGATTAACATTATTAAAAACTTGTTGAATTACATTTAGCATTGGGACTTCCTTTTTAAGATTATCATCAAAGATCTTATTGTCCCTAAGCAAATGTCTTAATGCATAATCATTCTAAAGAATTTCATCTATTACAGGCTTTTCACGATTCATACCATAAAAATCAAAGATTTCCCTAACTTCTCGTATTATGTAGTGAAATTCATTCATAAGAACGAGAGTGGCTAACTTTTTAGCTTTTGGATTCTTTATAACTGGAACCTCAAAAAACAGTCTTCGCAAAGTAGGATGAGTACGGATAAATTTACTTTCGAGTTTCAGAACTAGTGCTGAAATAGCATCCGCATAAGATCTAGTATAGGAGCATCATCAAGACTTAGATTTCCCACACAATTGTAAAATTCTTAGATACGTTCCCTTCCCATAACATTCCTGATAACCCACAAGTATAGGGGATCGCAACAGTTTTCAATAAGTAAGAGTGTCGAACCCAACGAGGAGCTAAAGGCAGAACAAATATTCCCTCAAGTTCTATCGACCACCGATACAACTCTACGCACGCTTGACGTTCGCTTTACCTAGAACAAGTATGAAACTAGAAGTACTTTGTAGGTGTTTTTGGATAGGTTTGCAAGAATATAAAGAGAGCGTAAATAAAAAGTATGGACTATTTAGATAAAGACACAACTAAGTTAGTTTTAGTAGAGAGCTTGTTGTTATGAGAAAGTTATTTGTCCCTAGGCAATCGATAACTAGACCGGTAATCATTATTGCAATTTTATATGAGGAAGAGGCATAAGCTAACATACTTTCTCTACTTGGATCATATGCACTTATGATTGGAACTCTAGCACGCGTCCGCAACTACTAAAGATCATTAAGGTAAAACCCAATCATAGCATTAAAGCATCAAGTCCTCTTTATCCCATACGCAACAACCCCCTTACTCGGGTTTGTATTTCAGTCACTCACGCAACCCACTATAAGCGAATCTTGAACGTATTGCAACAGCCTACAGCGGGAATCCCTCACGCTTGCGCGACACGAAGATTCAAATATTATTCATAGATAGACTTGATCATAAACCCACAATTCATCGGTCTCAACAAACACACCGCAAAAAGAAGATTACATCGAATAGATCTCCACAAGAGAGGGGGAGAACATTGTATTGAGATCCAAAAAGAGAGAAGAAGCCATCTAGCTACTAACTATGGACCCGTAGGTCTAAGGTAAACTACTCACACTTCATCGGAGAGGCTATGGTGTTGATGTAGAAGCCCTCCGTGATCGATGCCCCCTCCGACGGAGCTCCGGAACAGGCCCCAAGATGGGATCTCATGGATATAGAAAGTTACGGTGGTGCAATTAGGGTTTTGGCTCCATATCTGATCGTTTGGGGGTACGTGGATATATATAGGAGGAATGAGTACGTCGGTGGACCAACAGGGGGCCCACGAGGGTGGAGGGCGCGCCTGGTGGGGGTGGGCGCGCCCCCTCCCTCGTGCCCTCCTGTTTTGTTTCTTGACGTAGGGTCCAAGTGTCCCTGGTCTTATTCGTTGAGAAAATCACGTTCCCGAAGGTTTCATTCCATTTGGACTCCGTTTGATATTCCTTTTCTTCGAAACCCTAAAACAGGCAAAAAATAGCAATTCTGGACTGGGCCTCTGGTTAATAGGTTAGTCCCAAAAATAATATAAAAGTGGATAATAAATCCCAATAATGTCCAAAATAGTAGATAATATAGCATGGAGCAATCAAAAATTATAGATACGTTGGAGACGTATCAAGCATCCCCAAGCTTAATTCCTGCTCGTCCTCGAGTAGGTAAATGATAAAAATAGAATTTTTGATGCGGAGTGCTACTTGGCATAATTTTAATGTAATTCTTCTTAATTGTGGTATGAATATTCAGATCCAAAAGGTTCAAGACAAAAGTTCATATTGACATAGAAAATAATAATACTTCAAGCATACTAACAAAGCAATTATGTCTTCTCAAAATAGCATGGCTAAAGAAAGTTATCCCTACAAAATCATATAGTCTGGCTATGCTCTATCTTCACCACACAAAATACTTAAATAATGCACAACCCCGATGACAAGCCAAGCAATTTTTTCATACTTTTGACATTCTCAAAACTTTTTCAATCTTCACGCAACACATGAGCGTGAGCCATGGATATAGCACTATAGGTGGAATAGAATGGTGGTTGTGGAGAAGACAAAAAGGGGAAGATAGTCTCACATCAACTAGGCATATCAACAGGCTATGGAGATGCCCATCAATAGATATCAATGTGAGTGAGTACGGATTGCCATGCAACGGACGCACTAGAGCTATAAGTATATGAAAGCTCAAAAAGAAACTAAGTGGGTGTGCATCCAACTTGCTTGCTCATGAAGACCTAGGGAAATTTGAGGAAGCCCGTCATTGGAATATATAAGCCAAGTTCTATAATGAAAGATTCCCACTAGTATATGAAAGTGATAACATGAGAGAATCTCTACTATGAAGATCATGGTGCTACTTTGAAGCACAAGTGTGGTAAAAGGATAGTAACATTGTCCCTTCTCTCTTTTTCTCTCATTTTTTATTTGGGCCTTTTCTCTTTTTTTCTTTTTTATGTCTTCTTTTCTTTCTCCTTTTTTTATTTTTCGTCCGGAGTCTCATCCCAACTTGTGGGGGAATCATAGTCTCCATCATCCTTTCCTCACTGGGACAATGCTCTAATAATGATGATCATCACACTTTTATTTTTCTTACAACTCAACAATTACAACTCGATACTTAGAACAAAATATGACTCTATGTGAATGCTTCTGGTGGTGTACCGGGATATGCAATGACTCATGAGTGACATGTATGAAAGAATTATGAATGGTGGCTTTGCCACAAATACGATGTCGACTACATGATCGTGCTAAGCAATATGACAATGATGGAGTGTGTCATAATAAATGGAGCGGTGGAAAGTTGCATGGCAATATATCTCGGAATGGCTATGGAAATGCCATAATAGGTAGGTATGGTGGCTTTTTTGAGGAAGGTATATGGTGGGTGTATGATACCGGCGAAAGGTGCGCGGTATTAGAGAGGCTTGCAAAGGTGGAAGGGTGAGAGTGCGTATAATCCATGGACGCAACATTAGTCCTAAAGAACTCATATACTTATTGCAAAAATATACAAGTTATCAAAGCAAAGTATTACGCGCATGCTCCTAGGGGGATAGATTGGTAGGAAAAGACCATCGCTCGTCCCCGACCGCCACTTATAAGGAAGACAATCAATAAATAAATCATGCTCCGACTTCATCACATAAGGGTTCACCATACGTGCATGCCACGGGAATCACAAACATCAACACAAGTATTTCTCAAATTCACAACTACTCAACTAGCATGGCTTTAATATCACCATCTCCATATCTCAAAACAATTATCAAGTACCAAACTTATCATAGTATTCAACACACTCATAAGAAAGTTTTATTATTAATCCTGTATACCAAGCATATTAAGATTTTAAGCAAATTACCATGCTATTTAAGACTCTCAAAATAATCTAAGTGAAGCATGAGAGATCAATAGTTTCTATAAAACAAATCCACCCCCGTGCTCTAAAAGATATAAGTGAAGTACTAGAGCAAAATTATATAACTCAAAAGATATAAGAGAAGCACATAGAGTATTCTAACAAATTCTAAATCATATATGGCTCTCTCAAAAGGTGTGTACAGCAAGGATGATGTGGTAAACTAACAAGCAAAGACTCAAATCATACAAGATGCTCCAAGCAAAACACATATCATGTGGTAAATAAAAATATAGCTCCAAGTAAAGTTACTGATAGAAGTAGGCGAAAGAGGGGATGCCTTCCGGGACATCCCCAAGCTTTGGATCTTGCCACTCCTTGTTCCATAATCCATCAAATCTTTACCCAAAACTTGAAAACTTCACAACACAAAACTTAAAGTAGAAAATCTCGTGAGCTCCGTTAGCGAAAGAAAATAAAAGCTCACTTCAAGGTACTGTAATGAACTCATTCTTTATTTATATTGGTGTTATACCTACTGTATTCTAACTTCTCTATGGTTTATAAACTATTTTACTAGCTATAGATTCATCAAAATAGGCAAATAACACATGAAAAACAGAATCTGTCAAAAACAGAACAGTCTGTAGTAATCTGTATCTAGCGCAAGATCTGGAACCCCAAAAATTCTAAAATAAATTTCTGGACGTGAGGAATTTATCTATTAATCATCTTAAAAAATAATTAACTAAATATCACTCTCCAAATAAAAATGACAGCAGTTCTCGTGAGCGCTAAAGTTTCTGTTTTTTACAGCAAGTTCAACAAGACTTTCCCCAAGTCTTCCCAACGGTTCTACTTGGCACAAACACTAATTAAACACAAAAAACACAACCAAAACAGAGGATAGATAAATTATTTATTACTAAACAGGAGAAAAAATCAAGGAATAAAAATAAAATTGGGTTGACAAGCGCTATCGTTTAACGCCCCTAGCTAGGCATAACAAGCAAGAATAGATCTAGGTATTGCCATCTTTGTTAGGCAATTCTTCAATGAGGCATCTACCATCTTTAGGAATTTCTTTCTTTTTATTGATTATCAAACTTTTAGGCACAAGATCGAAAAATTCATTTGTAACAAATGGTTCCTTAATGATAGCAAAAAGATTGGGATGAACACTTATAGATTTGAGATCCGCATTTTCCTTACTAGATGATTCACCCTTATTTTTAGGAACGTACGTAAGCTTGGCAACTTTAGTGGAAGGACTTGGAGTATTCTTTATGGAAGAAAAAGTGGTTCCCAAGTTGGTAATAATATTCTCAAGTTTATCGATCCTAATGGAATCGTGATTTATTTTCTCATTAACTATGGGTTCCTTTTCTTTAATATCTTTCAAAGTAACTGCTACTTTAGATCCATATTGAGAGATTCGACTCTGGATCTTTTTATCCAAATTTTCAATTAACTCTACAGTAGAAACCTTATTTTCAATAATCTCAAGCCTTTGCATTAAATGCTCCAAAGTTAATATAGTTCCATTAACCAAGAGAGGGGGTGAGCCAAATATATATAACATAGCATTATAAGAATCAAAAGTATGGCCACCCAAAAAGTTCCCTCCGGTAATAGTATCAAGAACATAACAATGACAAGGAGTAATGCCTACATAAAAATTGCGAAGGAGAATGGTAGTAGATTGCTTCCTAGTAGATCTATTTGAGCATTACAAATTCTATACCAAGCATCTTTTAGATTTTTACCCTCCCTTTGCTTAAAATTTAGAATTTCATTCTGAGGAGACAATGGAGAAGATAAGGGACTAGCCATAATGACAAGCAAACAAACTAACACACAAGCAAACAAAAAGCAAGCGAACAAAAAGAGGCAAATAGAGAGGGGGGATAGAGAGAGAGAGAGGGCGAATAAAACGGCAAGGGTGAAGTGGGGGAGAGGAAAACGAGAGGCAAATGGCAAACAATGTCATGCGAGAGATAAGGGTATGTGATGGGTACTTGGTACGTTGACTTTTGCATAGACCTCCCCGGCAATGGCGCCAGAAATCCTTCTTGCTACCTCTTGAGCACTGCATTGGTTTTCCCCGAAGAGGAAGGGATGATGCAGCAAAGCAGCGTAAGTATTTCCCTCAGTTTTTGAGAACCAAGGTATCAATCCAGTAGGAGGCTACGCGCGAGTCCCTCATACCTGCACAAAACAAATAAATCCTCGCAACCAACGCAAATAGGGGTTGTCAATCCCTATAGGGACACTTACGAGAGTGAGATCTGATATATATGATTAGATAATTTTTTTGGTATTTTTTTGATAAAAGATGCAAAGTAAAATAAAGGTAAAGTAAATAGCAAAGGAAATAACTAAGTAGTAGGAGATTAATATGATGAAGATAGACCCGGGGGCCATAGGTTTCACTAGTGGCTTCTCTCGAGAGCTTAAGTATTCTACGGTGGGTGAACAAATTACTGTTGAGCAATTGACAGAATTGAGCATAGTTATGAGAATATCTAGGTATGATCATGTATATAGGCATCACGTCCGAGACAAGTAGACCGACTCCTGCCTGCATCTACTACTATTACTCCACTCATCGACCGCTATCCAGCATGCATCTAGAGTATTAAGTTAAAAACAGAGTAACGCCTTAAGCAAGATGACATGATGTAGAGGGATAGACTCATGCAATATGAAGAAAACCCCATCTTGTTATCCTGGATGGCAACAATGCAATACGTGCCTTGCTGCCCTTACTGTCACCGGGAAAGGACACCGCAAGATTGAAACCAAAGCTAATCGCTTCTCCAATTGCAAGAAAGATCAACCTAGTAGGCCAAACCAAACTGATAATTCGAAGAGACTTGCAAAGATAACCAATCATACATAAAAGAATTCAGAGAAGATTCAAATATTATTCATAGATAGACTTGATCATAAACCCACAATTCATCGGTCTCAACAAACACACCGCAAAAAGAAGATTACATCGAATAGATCTCCACAAGAGAGGGGGAGAACATTGTATTGAGATCCAAAAAGAGAGAAGAAGCCATCTAGCTACTAACTATGGACCCGTAGGTCTGAGGTAAACTACTCACACTTCATCAGAGAGGCTATGGTGTTGATGTAGAAGCCCTCCGTGATCGATGCCCCCTCCGGCGGAGCTCCGAAACAGGCCCCAGGATGGGATCTTGTGGATACAGAAAGTTACGGCGTAGGAATTTGGGTTTTGGCTCCGTATCTTATCGTTCGGGTGTACGTGGATATATATAGGAGGAAGGAGTACGTCGGTGGAGCAACAGGGGGCCCACGAGGGTGGAGGGCGCGCCTGGTGGGGGTGGGCGCGCCCCCCTACCTCGTGCCCTCCTGTTTCGTTTCTGGACGTACGGTCCAAGTCTCCCTAGTCTTATTCGTTGAGAAAATCACGTTCCCGAAGGTTTCATTCCGTTTGGACTCCGTTTGATATTCCTTTTCTTCGAAACCGTAAAACAGGCAAAAAACAGCAATTCTGGGCTGGGCCTCCGGTTAATAGGTTAGTTCCAAAAATAATATAAAAGTGATAATAAAGCCCAATAATGTCCAAAACAGTAGATAATATAGCATGGAGCAATCAAAAATTATAGATACATTGGAGACGTATCAAGGTATTGCGGTGCGAGGAAGCGACACCGTCGCCAGGGATTGGGAGACCGCGGGTTCCGGAGCAGCTGGGACCTCGTCAGCCGCACCAAGCGCCGGCACCTCCGGAGCCAACGGGGCCATGGGGGATGATTCCATGCAGCGATGTTCCTCTTGGCCCCGCAAGGACGACCGGGCTGGGGAGATGCGGGCGCTGCTGCCTCCTTTCTCTGCGGAGCGAGACACGGCCGCCGTATCCTCCTTCCTCTTCTTCGCCGAAGATGCCGGCCTGATCAACCAAGGGCGAGCGTCAGGAAATAACAAGTACCGGCAGGGATAAAGCGAAGCTCGAGACACCTACCGGTCCACCGTGAAGTACTCCACCTTTCGCTTGTGAAGCTTGAAGCTTGACAGCATCGGGACCTGAAGGGCAGGCGTTCGGGCTCCGGCGGCGCCAGGCGGTGCGAAGGCAGAACCGGATCCAGCCCCAGGAGGTGTTGGGGTGGAGGCGGCACCAGGGACCACCAGCGACGACCTACCCTTCGTCGGGATGAGGGGTTGCTCCCTCTCCCCTTGGTAGGCGTCGGCTTCGGCATCATAAGGAAGGGCGCGGAGAATCTCGGCCTTGCTCAGAGGGGAAGTCTCCCCCACCTCTTCCAGGGTCTTCTCCGAGTCCACCTCCTCTTCCTCCTCTCCGCGGGACTCGGCAGAAGACACCTCCATCGGCTTTTGCGCCATAGGAGCTCCCGGAAGCGCTTGCGGCACCAGCCCGCGCGCATCAAAAGTTGGCCTGGAGGCGACGAATTCCTCGCGGTCCCTGCGTTGGAACAGGGGAACGAAGGCGCTAGGCGGGTACTCCAGGTTGTCCCCGACTATGAGGTGCAGGACGGCGTCCAATTCATCACCAGGCAGGTCCCCTGGCCTCAGGCGGGTCTTGTTTTCCTCTTCTTCGAGCTCCCAGAGGGGGCGCGCACGCGCCTGGAGTGGGGCAACCCGCAACATCAAGAACTCCCTTAGGAGCATCGCCCCCGTTATCTTGGCCGCCCTTGCGTTGCCCGGCTTCAGGTCGGTCATCATCTGCCCCAACACTGACGATGCATGCTCGTCGACAAGCTCCGCCTTGGGCCACCCCTTGCCCTATCGGGGCGCCTCTATTGGCAACACCAGGCACGGATGGGCATGCTTGGCGTCCATCATGACCCACTTGGATCGAATGTTCTCGGCTCTCTTCCCGGTGCTCGAGTTCGAGTTGGCCTTGCCACAGGCGACGAAATTAGCGCATCTATAGGCGTGCTCGCCGCTGACGCAGAGGAAGAAGAAATGGCGCAGGAGTGCCACGGACGGCATCACGCCCAGGTACACCTCACAGTAGTAGGCAAAGATGGACAGGAGGAGGACAGAGTTGGGATGAAGGTGCAACGCCTGCAGCCCGTAGTGGTCGAGGACTTCATAAAAGAAATCAGAGAAGGAAGGAACCAACCCAACAGCGACGCTGCTCGAGAAGAAGGGGAAGAAGGTGCTCCCCTCAGGCTCTGGCTCGTCAGACGCAAGCCGGAGCTCCGTCTTCCCCCACTCGTTGCTCTCTCCTGCTGTTAGCAGGCGCATGGAGGCGAGGCTCTTCTCCGTGACGGTGGGCGCCTCAAGAGCAGGCTCGTACCAAGACGGTGCGGAGGAAGTCTTGACCTTGCACGGCGCCATGAGCGGCAGATGCAGAGCAAGGCTGGGGCAGATCTGGAGGTAGCGGCGGCGAAGAGCGAGAAAGGGGATCTGGAGAGAGGCAAGGAAGAAGCAACAAAGGCAAGTGCTGCCTGTGCCAGCCTTTTGTCAGGTCCAGCAGTTGCCGAGGCAGCATGGGGAAGCGGAGACGCCCACGTCCAATCAACCGCCACGCATCAACCAAGGCTCCAGGCTTTCGGGGCCCGCGGTGCTCCGAACTTGACCCTTGGCTTCGCCGCGAAGCCAAGTCCGAGTGCACCTTGGGCCCGGGGGCTACGGTCGGCGTTCTGGGAGCGGGGGTCCCCAGACTTGCCTGCCTGTGGCCCATGACGTGACCAAGCCAGCAGGACGTACGGCCCATCTTCATCAACAAGGCATCCAAGACCCTCGCGATGGTCCAAGCCTCGCGATGCGGACGATGCAAGGCCTCCTCTGGAGTAGCCTAGCCAGGCAGGCTCACGAGGAGCGGAGATATCAAGGCGGGGCAAACCTCACAAGGCCCTCGTGACGTGAGCCATGACGCACGACACCAGGCGGGCGCCAGGCGGGCGCCAGCGCACGCAGCGTCCTTGTTTCCTCTTTGGTGCTAAGGAGGCCAGTGCAGGCGAAGAGTACCGAAGCATCAGGCAAAGGTTGCTATATTGGTGCAACAAGACCAAGACCAGGAGGACGGAAAGACGGAGGTCATCATGGAGCCCAAGACGGCGTCACCTCCAGAGCTTTTCGTAGGTGAAGACCACTTTTGTCAGGATAGCTTGTACTAGCTGTCCCCCTTCAAATTGGCCCGCCGTCGTTGGCTCCCTTCCCGCTCGATATTTGGGAAGAGGACCAGGGCCTATATAAGTAGAGCTAGCCACCATAGTAGGGGCATCTGATCGCATCTCATCTCATCTCATCTCATCTTAGCTTGATCCAACCCGATCGAGAGCCTATTCACAAGAACACCTCAACCTCAGGAGGCTGTTCTTACCTTGTACTGTTCATCATCTGCCCTAGAGGCAATCCACCACCACCACACTGGAGTAGGGTATTACACCACAATGGTGGCCCGAACCAGTATAAACCTCGTGTCTTCCTGTGTTGTGAGTTCGTCGAGTTCGTGCACGAGATCTTAGCGAGCTAGGGCGTAGATCGGTAGGAAGGAAAGACTCCGCGCACACCCCAGTGTTCGAACCTTAAGGGTTTGCCGGAACTCCACATCCGACAATAATATTTATTTCTCTCAAATTAATTTAAGTGAAGAAAGGGAGATTTTTTTTTACTAATTCTCAAATAAATCTAAGTGAAGAAAGAGAGAATTTCTTCAAAAATAATAAAGCACACCGTGCTCAAAAAGATACAAGTGAAGCACTAGAGCAAGTCCATAGCTCATAAATATTTAAGTGAAGCATAGAGAGCAATTCTAACAAGTCATGACATAATTTTGGCTCTCTCAAATAGGTGTTTCCATCAAGGAATTGAGACTTAAAACACAAAATAAAACAAGCAAAGACTCATATCATACAAGACGCTCCAAGCAAAACACATAGTATGTGACGAATAAAAATATAGCTTAGAGTAAAATACCGATGGTCGTTAGAAGAAAGAGGGGAAGCCACTCAGGGGCATCCACAAGCTTAGTTGCTTGCTCTCTTTTGGATAATAGCTTGGGATGCCGGGGAATCCCCAAGCTTAGTCTCTTCTTACTCCTTATTCCTTCATCCATCATAAGATAACCCAAAACTTGAAAACTTCAATCACACAAAACTCAACAAAAGTCTTCATGAGATCCGTTAGTATAAGAAAACAAATCACTACTATAAGTGTTGTAGTAAACCAATTCATATTTTGTTCTTGCATTATATCTATTTTATTCCAACTTTTCTATGGCAAAAACTCATCAAAGGAAACCATAGGGCTATCAAAACAAGCAGGCAACACAAATAAAAGAGAATCTGTGAAAATAGAACAATATGTAGCAATCTGAATATTTCGAATACTTCTATAACTGCAAAAACTCTGAAAAATTAGGACAGCCTGAACAATTTGTATATAGATCTTCTGCAAAAGGAATGGGTATTTTATCGCTCTCTAGTTACAAATGAGAATTATTTCCGCGAGTGCAAAAGTTTCTGTTTTTTCAGCAAGATCAAACAACTATCACTCAAGAAGATCCTAAAGGCTTCACTTGGCACAAACACTACCTAAGACACAAAAAGCATAATCATAACAATAGCATAATTTTTCTAACACTCAAAAATAGGAATAAAAAAGCAAAAATAAATTCTATTCATTGGGTTGCCTCCCAACAAGCGTTATAGTTTTACGCCCTTAGCTAGGCATAAAGCAAGGATCTACGTTTTGTCATCCTTCTTAATTCCCTTAGAGGTATTTTCATCATGGGATTTTGCAAAAACAACATAAAACATATTATCCATAGAAACCTTAGCATTATTAAGTTGCCCATTGTCATAGCCATGTTGATTTCATGCAATAATCAAAGAATGATGTTGATTAACATTATTAAAAACTTGTTGAATTACATCTAGGATTGGGACTTCCTTTTTAAGATTCTCATCAAAGATCTTATTGTCCCTAAGCAAATGTCTTAACGCATAATCATTGTAAAGAATTTCATCTATTACAGGCTTCTCACGATTCGTACCATAAAAATCAAAGATTTCCCTAGCTTCCCGTATTATGTAGTCAAATTCATTCATAAGAACGAGAGTGGCTAACTTTTTAGCTTCTGGATTCTTTATAACTGGAACCTCAAAAAACAGTCTTTGCAAAGTAGGATGAGTACGGATAAATTTACTTTCGAGTTTCAGAACTAGTGCTGAAATAGCATCCGCATAAGATCTAGTATAGGAGCATCATCAAGACTTAGGTTTCCCACACAATTGAAAATTCTTAGATACGTTCCCTTCCCAAAACATTCCTGATAACCCACAAGTATAGGGGATCACAACCATTTTCAGTAAGTAAGAGTGTCGAACCCAACGAGGAGCTAAAGGCAGAACAAATATTCCCTCAAGTTCTATCGACCACCGATACAACTCTATGCACGCTTGACGTTTGCTTTACCTTGAACAAGTATGAAACTAGAAGTACTTTGTAGGTGTTTTTGGATAGGTTTGCAAGAATATAAAGAGAGCGTAAATAAAAAGTGGGGACTGTTTAGATAAAGACACAACTAAGTTAGTTTTAGTAGAGAGCTTGTTGTTACGAGAAAGTTATTTGTCCCTAGGCAATCGATAACTAGACTGGTAATCATTATTGCAATTTTATATGAGGGAGAGGCATAAGCTAACATACTTTCTCTACTTGGATCATATGCACTTATGATTGGAACTCTAGCACGCGTCCGCAACTACTAAAGATCATTAAGGTAAAACCCAATCATAGCATTAAAGCATCAAGTACTCTTTATCCCATACGCAATAACCCCCTTACTCGGGTTTGTGTTTCAGTCACTCACGCAACCCACTATAAGTGAATCATGAACGTATTGCAACACCCTACAACGGGAATCCCTCACGCTTGTGCGACACGGAGAGCACCATAGGACAATACCAATAATAAAACATGCAACTCAAACCAATCACAATCATCAAATAACCCATAGGACAAAACCAATCATGTTTTGCATATTGTCCATCATGAATTTGATGCTACTGTTTGAGTAATATGCTAATGTCTTCCTATCCTTTCTCACTAAGCTAATGAAGGTTTCACCTTGTTCCTACTTGTGCAAACAGGGATCATGTTGTGCCAATCATACATTTTAGTGGGACCACACAAGACAATACAATGAACTGTATCCCAGCCAGTGCTTTAACTCTGCTAGAAGTTCTTGATAATCTTTCGATATAATCTCAGCACTAGTAAACAAGAGTGATTTCAACCATACATTTGAAGTGCATAAAAATATATACTATTGTGTGATTCTAGTGAGTGCTTTATCATCTCTTATGGGACTACATGAATAAGCTTTTTTTCTCAGGTTGGTACGGGCCTAAGGGCTTTATCCATATTAGTTTGCTGTCATCTCTATTTGTATCGTGCTACTGTCATGAGAAACTCCTTTATATTTGCACGTTAAAGTTTTGCAACCTATGATAAATGGCAATGCTTTGAGTGTCGAGTTGAGCTAATTGGCACTAATTAAATAAACTAATACCTCTCTTTAAGCAAGACTACTATGTTGCTAACTTTACCCATTAAGATAATGAGGGTGCTTCTATTTGTTAGTGTATGTTTCATCAACTAGTCCCACTATTACAGTAATCTCACTCTCTCAATATATGTGCCAACAGGGATGCTCGATTTTGGTGGAACTGCACAAAAACTTTGGGTGCTTCATTGCCTCGACAGCTTCCGTCCTTTCCTGTCAGTCGCTAATCTCCGCTTGCCTTCTTCCTTTGCTGTCAGTCACTTGGCTTATCTCGGCTTCCAGTCAAAGGAAATAGTAATTGATATGCTACCTCACACAGGTTGGTACTGGTCTTTATCCTGATTATTGTGCCTGTCATATGTATTGGTAATTTGGTATTGTGCTACTATTTGCCAATTTCATAAAGGAGTAATTTGGAGCCTGAACTCGCAGGAAAATCATTACATCGGGTGATTTCAGTAGAACTGCACAGAATGATCAGATGGGCAGGTACTTATGTTGCTGCTATGTACTCCAAAGTTCACTCAGACAAGCATCGATGTTGACAAGAAGTGCCTATATTCATTCGAGTATCAACCGGCGTCAACCAATTGTCAAACTCCAAGTATTAGGAGAGTGAACGCCAAAAATATTGCTTGGTGCATAGCCCAGAAAAACGCAGTCCAGTCTTTGGTCCCAACCTGTGCCTTTTGTTTATCGGCACATATGGTAGCGAACTATATGGCATGGAGTCTAAAGATTCCAGACAAGTTGGTTGACGCGTATATTCATCTGGCACTTAATCAGTCTACACGCCAAGGATGCTCCATTTCAGTTGAACTGCACAAAAAATTTGGGTGGTTCATTTTCTCAACCGCCTCCTTTCTCGTCTGCAATGTAGAATTTTGGTGAGATACAGGACCAAGATGAGCCAGTAAACTAGTTGGATGAAAGTAGTGGCCAAGTTGCTCAAACCTCCCTCGGCACGAGGCCACTCTTTGAGGATAAACCTACAAGCAAAGTTCAGATTGTCTGTGTTGCCTCTTATGTACTCGAAAGTTTACTCGTACAAGAACTAATTTTAGCAAGAAGTACCTCCAATTGAACACCATTTACCAGTCTGTACCCTAGGTAATTAAAGTTCGTCCATGGATCATATTGGTTGTGATCTCAATCATTTGGATGCATAAACATACTGAACATGTGTATATCTGAATCTTTTTGTGAATTATGTATGAATATTGTCGTGTGATCTATCAATCATTTGGATGCATAGATATGCTGAGCTTGTGTATATATGAATCTTTTGAGTTGTTGATAGTGAATGTTGGCTATGAATATGAACGTGTCCTGTGAACCTGAGTTTGATATGAATGTTTACCTTTTTTGTTGTATTTGTGTGTGAACTTATTAGTATGCCTACTGTGGGGTATAAAACGCAGGTCTCTTATAAAAGTAATGTTGTGTCCAATTTATGTTTTCCCTTCTAACCACATTATATATACTAGCAAAAGGGCACGTGCATTGCAACGGGAAAAAAATATGGCACGCACTTACGTTCTATTCTTCTTTACTGGGTCTGTCATTACATGTGCTCCGATGTAATAACATCATAAAAGCCTTAGGAGTTTTTGTCTCAGGCACCACAGTGAGAATGATTGACAATATGAGCATCACCAGCCTGAAGAAAGTTGTTGCTGTTATGACCGGCATGGCCAAGAGGATATATGATGCGCACTAACATCCAACAACAACATTTCTCATGGTTTCGGTTTTTTCCTGAACCAGTGCTATATTTGATTATTTAGCACAAAAAAGTTGTAATTATTTCACTCCAACTACGGCCAACATGGCTCGTCATTCTTCCAAAAGATGTCCCTTATGATATTTTTCAGAAAAAAGGAGTGCATTATCTCCTTGCCGTCGTCTAACTGAAGGAAACTGAATGTGAAAATTTAAGTGTATATAGATTGACCCACTCGGAGTGCATACAAAAATATTTTATCCAAGTCGTCAGTGCCAACACTGTACCTCCAATGTCCATCTGCATCTACACGGCCAGGTCTAATCTTAAGCAAGAATAAAACTACCATGCAAACTGAGATAACAGCATGTAGCCGACCCCGGGCAGCAGGTGGTCAGGGATCATCAGCAGAGAAACATGAAGTTGGCTGACGACTGCCGAGCATGGCCAGGCCCATCTCGCTCTCGTGGCTGCCATGGTGGCTCCCGGGCCTCTCCGTGGCTCCTCCACTCCGAGTCCATAGCCCGACCTCAGCATTCCGCCTCCATCCGCCGCGCTCGTGTCCATGTCGTGCGTGGTGTAGAGGTGGCCAGCATGTGGAACATGCCGCGTCGCAGGCGTTTGCGCACCGCGCCTCCGCTTCCTCACCCCGGCGAGCGCCGGACTGAACAGCTTCGCACCGGACTGCCGTTTTGTTGTACAATTTCCCTTCGTTCTCATTCTGTGTTTGTTGATTCAAGAGGCTCGTTGTTGATGTGCAATTTTCCTAGGTATATAAACTGGTAGACTTTCATGTAAGCAATCGAGGTGGGATTACTCCGAGTACATGTGTGAAAATCAGGTAAGGTCCAGATACAGAAGCGTGCATGTAGGCCGAAACATGCGTGTAGCCCAATAAGAGAATGTGGACATGGACCAATTGGATGGACAAAGTTTTTAGTACCGCCTTGCAACAATTGGACGGACTGTCGATCAAAACTAATGGAAAAAAATTGAAAGCGTAAATTCATGGAAAGAAGCGTATTGTGACGGTAAACCCAAAGAGTCAATCCGTGCTTTATTATTAGGGAAAGATTTATATTATTACTATTATCGTCTATTTTATAGACTTATATATACATTATAAAAACATCCCACGTGTTATTAACTTATAAAAGTAAATGTTTAACGGAAGTTGGCAAGGAAAATCCTGGTTGTTTTTGACTCACAGGCAAGGAAAATCCTAGTGATTGCGTACAAAAGCTTGCGAAGATTTTAAGGACCAATTTAATAATAAAGCGCTCATTTTAATTTTGAGCAATAACTCACTAATTTCTTAATTATATATATATATATATAATGTGCCTCTCCGGTTTATTCTTTGTTATTAATTTCTCCTTCTAACATAACATTATATATATAACGAGCCCACCTAATACGTGTATTTCAAGGAAGTGCAAATGGGCTGGGATTTCTTAGAAAATATAAATGGGCCTGATTGACGCAAAATTATTTGTTCACCCAGCCCAGCAAATGGACTATACATTCTAGAAAACATGGGTTAAATATATGCCACATTTTTGCAGGCTGACATGTGGGCCAATAGGTCGAAGCCTACGCAGGGCGTTGTCAACTTGGTCAACAAATGATTGTGTCATCCACGGCCATTGGATTTATATCCAACAACCGGCATGAACCTTGAATCTCTCGTCTTGTTCCTCCAGCATCGCCGGGACCGCCTGGTCCGGCCTCCGGCGGCTAGCGGCTCTGCTTAGCACGCATTGCTAGGAAGCGCTACCCCACCGCCGGCCAGGCTATCCCTCCACCCCACGACACCTCATGTTATTCTCCACAGACTATAGCCCCACGCCGCAACAGAACCAGTTATAACCCTTCTCCTCCTCTCAATCTGCGACTCCACTGCCGCGTTTTCCCATCTTCGAGTCGTTCCCGTCCAGGGCCTCACCGTCGTCCATCGCCTCGCTGCGTTCGGTGCAGCGTGGTCAACAAACGAGAGTCATCAGAAGAGGATTGTACGTGGAGAGCCTGACGGCTGGGACCCACGAGGTCCATGGTCGCACGCAAGGAAAGTTCCTCCTTATTAAGCTGAAAAAATGTTTCCTCCACCTGACAGCTGGGACCCACCGGCTGTATCTTCGCACGGAAGGAAGTGCCTCCTTGTTTTGCGAAAAAATTATTCATCCCATTGACAGCTGGGACCCGTCAGATTTGGTGACTGACTTGTGGGCCTACTAAGCGGACATGTACGCACGTCTTTGTCAAATTAATCAACAAATGATTCTAGCAGCTGGACCGTTGGATGTTAATCCAACAGTCGTGCTCCTTCTTCAACCTCTGTTCTTGCTCCTGTCTCCCGTGGGCGGCACCGCGGCTGTGCTGCCGCGCACCCGAACCAGTGAAGTTTCCCACTCCTCTCCATCTGCGACTCCACTGCCCCGTCTTCCCCATCTCCAGGTCGTTCCAGTCTGGGTGCGCTCGGCACGGTGTGGTCAACGTGGTCAACAACCGAGAGTCATTGGAAGATGACTGTACGTGAGAGGCTGATAGTGGGGACGCACCACACCCATGGACGCATGCATGCAACGGAACGCGGCGAGGTCAACGCGGTCAAGGAACGAATTCCATCGGAACTATACTATACGTGGAGAGTCTTAGCTGGGTCCACGGTCGCAGCAAGTAAGTTCCCCCTTATTACGCAGAAAATAATGATTCCTCCAAGTGCCAGCAGGGACCCACTAGATGGGCCACCGTATTTTGCGAAAAAATCGTTTGCCCCCTGATTGCTGGGACCAACTTGACGGGCCATCGTATTTCACGAAAAAAATGTGCCCCGCTGTCAGCTTGGACCCACCGGAAGTGCCTCCTTATTATGCACAAAAAAATGAATACTCCCCCGGCTAGCTGGGACCCACCTTGGTGGGAGGCTGACTTGTGGGCCTACTAAGTTGACGGGGACGAAGGGTTTGTCAACTTAGTCAATATGAATGATTCTAGCTCCAGTGACCGTACAATGTCCATCCAATGGCTGTAGTGCTTCTTCAACCTCTGGTCTTCTTGCTCCAGCCGCCCAAAGCAGCGCCGGTCGTGCCGCATGCTTCTGCCTCCCGTGGCCGGCTGTGCTGCCGCGGAGGCCTCACCGCCCCCTACTATTACCACCGCTGGCCAGGCCCTGCGGCGACGGCAGCTTCACACCGCAGCCGAACCAGTGAACCATCGTACTCCTCTCCGCGCGGGCTTCCACTGCCGCGTCTTCCCCGACTCCGCGTTATCCCCTTCCTAGGCCTCGCCGTCGTCCACCGTCGTGGTGCTCTCCGTGCGGCGTGGTCAACATGGTCAAGGAACGATTTCCATCAGAAGAGTACTATACGTGGAGAGGCTACAGCTGGGTCCACGGCCACAACCCAAATTTTTTGTGATTTTCCAAGTAAGTCGCTTTGTCAGGCCTGTTGGGCTGCAAATCTTTCAGGACGAGGAGAGCTTTCATTCAGCTGGCCGAGAAAATGGCCCATCAGTAATGACAAATGGGATGTACATTTTTAAAACTCATCAAACCGACAATAAGTTTCAAATATCTTTTTTCATTTCGAGATTTTAAATTACATTAATTTTTATGCTTGGAGAATTTGTTGGAGTTTATGTTGATATACATTTATTTTTAAAATCAGTTTGAATGTGAGTCGAAATTTCGGGATTAAAACCAGTTCGGACCGCACCGAAATATGCAAAATTTCGTAAATTTTTTTAACCGTGGCCACAATATGGGCTGTAATGCTAACAAAAAGAATATGGGATCCAAAAAAACCTTAAGAATTAGCAAATGGGCTGTAAATTATTAGAAATAATGGCAGATGGGCTGTATGCTATTTTCCACAGATTTGAGGCTTTCCTAAAAAAAAGGTTGACGCACAAGCAGTGACTGTTGGATGTCCATCAAACGGCCGTCGTGCTTTTTCAATCTCTGCTCTTCCTGCTCCAGCCGCTCAAACAAGCCCCGGCGGGACCTGCTCCCTCCTCCCGCGGCCGGCTGTGCTGCCACGCAGTCCTCACCGCCCCACCATACTCCCATCGCTGGCCTAGCCATCCCTCTACTCACCCACACCTGTTGTTATTCTCCGGCGATGGCAGACGAACCAGTAAACCCTCGCACTATCGTACTCCCCTCCATGTGGGAAACAACTGTCGAGTCTTCCCTGCCTCTGTGTCGTTCCCTTCCTAGGCCTCGCCGTCATCCACCGCCGTGGTGCTCTCGGCGCGGCCTGGTCAACATGGTCAACGACCGACATGCATCTAAAGTGGACTGTATGTGGAGAGGCCGACAGCTGGGTCCACGGCCGCACGCAAGGAAATGCCTCCTTATTACGCGCAAAATAATGATTCCTCCACCTGACATCAGGGACCCACCAAAAGGGCCTCTGTATTTCACGAAAAAAAGCGTTACCGCCGCTGACAGCTCGGACCCACCAGCTATATCTTAGCACGCAAGGAAGTGCCTCCTTATTACGCACAAAAAAATGAATACTCCCCCTGTTAGCTGGGACCCAATATAGTGGCAGGCTGACTTGTGGGCCTACTAAGTTGATGGGGATGGAGGGCTTTGTCAACTTAGTCAATATGCACGATTCTAGCTCCAGTGACCGTACGATGTCCATCCAACGACCGTAGTGCTTCTTCAACCTCTGGTCTTCTTGCTCCAGTCGCCCAAACCAGCGCCGGTCGTGCCTCGTGCTCCTGCCTCCCGTGGCCAGCTGCGATGCGGCGGAGGCCTCACCGCCCCCTACTACTCCCACCGCTGGCCAGGCCATCCCTCTACTCACCCACACCCCCTGTTATTCTGTGGCGACGGCAGCCTCACACCGCAGCGAACCACTGAACCCTCGTACTCCTCTACGCATGGACATCCACTGTCACGTCTTCCCCGGCTCCGCGTCGTCCCCTTCCTAGGCCTCGCCGTCATCCACCGCCCTGGTGCTCTCGGCGCGGCGTGGTCAACGTGGTCAAGGAACGACTTCCATTGGACGTGGACTGTACGTGGAGAGGCTGACAGCTGGGTCCATGGCCGCAGCAAGGAAGTGCCTCCTTATTACGTGCAAAATAATTATTCCTCCACCTGACAGCGGGGACCCACCGGACGGGCCACCGTATTTCACGAAAAAAACATTTGCCCCTGACTGCTGGGACCAACCAGCTACATCTTCGCAAGCAAGGAAGTGCGTCCGGGCAAAAAAACGATTCGTCCCCCTGACTGCTGTGACCCTCCAGCTAAATCTTCACAGGCAAGGAAGTGCCTGACAGTTGGGACCCACCTGGTCGAAGCGTACGTAGCGTTGTCATTCTGGTCGCGAATGTGTACGTACATATATACTGGTGGATGTAGAGGCGCGCATGTGTCATAGTAGAGGCATGTACGTGTCGTAGTAGAGGCGCGCACGTAGCATGTACACGTACGTACAACGGCCAGGGTGCAAGAAAGAAAATATGGCCACATATGTGTACATACGGGCGGGGTCTCGAATGCTTACTCGTGCATACGTACGGCCATGGCTCGTGTACATGGCTGGGTCGGAACGGAGAAACAGCGTCGTCGTCGTGTTCATGGGGAGGCAACGGAATGCGTCATGTTCATGGGGAGGCAACAAAATGTGTCGTGTTCATCGGGAGGCAGCGAAACGCATGGGAGCCAACCGGCTGGGTCAGAACGGAATGCGTGGTCGTGTTCATCTCCAACAAGGCCTGGCGTACCGCGCAATGGCGGAAAAGGACCTCCTATGTTCGGAACGGGGTCCTGTTGATCAGGAGGGGTCTGGCGTACCGCAAAACGGAGGAAACGGACCTCGTACGGTCGAAACGGGGGTCCTGTTGATCGGGAGGGGTGTGGCGTACCGCAAAACGGACCTCCTACGGTCGAAACGGGGGTCCTGTTGATCAGGACGGGTGTGGCGTACCGCAAAACGGACGAAACGGACCTCCTACGGTCGAAACGGGGGTCCTGTTCATCGGGAGGGGTGTGGTGTACCGCAAAACGGGACTCCACGGGATACTATTCATCTCCACCGTCGACCTCCTCCAGCCTCCACGGGCTACCGTCGACCTCCTCCAGCCTCCACGGGCTCCTGTTCATCCAGCCTCCACCGCGCGCTACTCCACCGGCTACTATTCAACCACCCCTCCACGGGCACCCCTCCATCGTCTAATGTTCATCCAGCCCTCCGCACCACGGGGTCCTGTTCAACTACCCCTCCACGGGCACCCCTCCACCGTCTAATGTTCATCCAGCCCTCCACCACACCACAGGGTCCTGTTCATCCAGAGGCAACGCCACCGCTCACTGTTCATCCAAACCCCCCCGTAACACTCACTGTTCATCCCAGAGGCAGCATCGATCGGCTTCAGTTAGCAGCAGTAGCGAAGGAATCGCTCGATCGGGTTCAGTTAACAGCCATCGATCGACCGCTCGGGTTCAGTAACGCGTAGCCTCCAGTGCAATCGCTCGGGTTCAGTTAGAGCCCAACACCTCGCTAGGGTTCAGTTAGAGCGAAGGCCTCACACACACGCGCGTACGTGTACGAGAGAAACGCGCATCGCTCGGCCCCCGACCTCCCACCGTAACCGGGAACTCCCGGAAATTTTCCTCGCCCTCGCTTCTACCACGGTTTTTTCTATCATGGACGGCCCAAAGAATGTCATGCAACTGCGTCTCCGGCCCGCCCAGGACAAAAAGCCCATTTTCTGTCATGATTTTTTGTCATGGAAGTAGGAGCCCACCACATCTATGACAATACCGGGTTTTGTCACAATTATCGTCATAGAAGTGTCATATGTATGATAGAAAAAAATTTCATTCGGCCCAAAATGTCACGGATGTGTCTTTTTTTTGCAGTGCTTATTGCAAAAGATTATTAGCCCTCGAAGCAAAGTACTACTACGCATGCCCCTAGGGGGATAGATTGGTAGGAAAAGACCATCGCTCGTCCCCGACCGCCACTCATAAGGAAGACAATCAATAAATACCTCATGCTCCGACTTCGTTACATAACGGTTCACCATACGTGCATGCTATGGGAATCACAAACCTCAACACAAGTATTTCTACTAATCCACACCTGTAATGCCCCGAGAACGATGTGCCAGGTGTCCTCCAGTTATTCGCTGTTGTTGCCTTGTCTTTGCTTGCGTGTCATGCATTTCATATCATGTCATCATGTGCATCGCATCATCATGTTCTCAAAACTTGTATCCGTCCCGGTCTACTCGTTCCTTCCGTTGTCCGTTCTGAGCCCAGACACACTTGCACGCGCCCGAGGCATGTCCGAAATAGTATTTTATAAGTGGCCGAAAAATGTTCTCAGAATGGGATAAAAGTTGGCGTGCGGTGTTGTTTTGTTGTTAGTAGGCCGCCTGCCAAGTTTCATTGCATTCGGAGTCCGTTTGACGCCCCAACGGATAAATATAGCGGCAATAGTAGCCAGTCTAACGTCGGACGTTTTCGGTCTCCGGAAATAGTCGTCGGGCCTTTCTCTCTTCTCTTTTCTCATCCTGAGGCCTTCTGCACAGCCCACTACCTACTGCCAGGCCCCGAAACCCCCTCCTTGCACAATGCATCGGCCCCTCGCGCGCATCCGAAAGCTGTCCCGGACCCGACCCGGACAGTCGTCACCGTTGTGTCCGGATCATCCCCAAACATCTACAAAACATCACCATTTTCTTTTGTGGACTTCCTAGCTATTTTATTCGCGACCGTCCGATTTTTATCGGAGGCTCCAGATAACCCCTAACCTTTTTCACCTGATGTATATATTTGGTCCAACCCTAAAAATTAGGAGGTTTGTCCCATCCCCGCCGCCACTCTCCTTGTTTTCAGCGCCCAACCAACCACCAAGCCGATCCAATCCATCCCCGACCAACCTCACCGGCCTCTGCTCGATCCACCCCTACAGCCGCAGCCACCCGAGCTCGTCTTCTCACACCTATAGCCGTCCGAGCCTCCCCTGGCTCCTCTACCTCGCCTCGTCGTCCGGCGACCGGCGCCGCCGCCGGCGACCACGAGATAAGCTTCGCTGTCCTTCTCCTCCTCCCGTGGTTTCTTTGCCTTCCTCGTCTCACCTCCCTGTCTCTCTTCCTCTGTTCCAACAGGAGCGCCCGACGCCTCCCATGGAGTTCCTTGCAGCCGCCTCACTGCCCGGATCCTCACGTCCCCGCCATTCACGTGCCGCCGGAAGTCACCTCCCTGTCAAGCTCGCCGCCGCAGCTCCCCTGCTACCTCCAGGCGCCGCCCTGTCCCTCTCCTCTTGCCTCGGGTTCTCCCTCTCCTTCCCCCTCATGTTCTCTCTCTCCCGCAGGCTCCAGCCGCCGCCATGAGGCGTCGCCACCCCGAGCTCCATCCAACGCCGGGAATGGGATCCCCGGGGCTGGATCCGCCCAACTCCGGTGTGGATTCGTCGTCCCCGACCTCCGCTCGCTCCGGTTGCCGTTCGTCCGAGTCCGGCGAGCTCCTGCCGCGTCGCCTTCTTCCCTGCATCGGGTTGTGCACGGAACCGAGCTTGTCCCGCTCGATCGCGTTGACCACACCCTCCCCGTTGTGCACCTGACCTGCCTTCCAGCGCCAAGTCCCCTCGCCGTCGTTGTCGTCCCGCCGCGCCAGATCGCTGCTGTCTGCGTCAGCTTCGTTCAATCGAGCAGCGAGAGGAGCTCGCCCGGTCCAGCCGTGCGTTGACCGTGCTGGCCAGCTGCGTGGGCCGGCCTCCTCTCCAGCTGCGGCCTAGCAGCCTCCAAGGCCCAGACAAGAGCCCCGCGGTCCAGCTGGCTCCAACGGCCTGGGCTTGGCCCGTGGTGAGGCAGCCCAGCACCTAGATCCAGCCGCATATTTTTTTATGTGCGCTGTGATTTTCCTATTTATTCCAGAGGCTGCCAGTTTTGCAGAAACACCCTTAAACATCATGCATATTTTAGCTCACAAACTAAGCATCACATGTAAAAACTTAATATATGAAACTTGCTTAGAATTTTGTCTAGATTAATAATTTTCCACTTTAATCTATCTTTAAAATGTTTTAAATGCTGTTTGAGTAAATTTGCTTAAATGCCATGCTAAAATACTTTAATTCATAACTAAATAACCGTAACTCCGATTTTACTAAACTTTATATGTAAATGGGGTAGAATTTTGCCTAATTTAACATGGTGGCATCACTTTGCATGTTTAATAACTCTAAAATTGTGTTTAGGGCAGAACAGTACCAAACCTAATATATGAATATGAGGATTTTTCCGGAATTGTTGTTTGTTGTTCCCGGCCTCATTTAAACTTGACTAGATAGGTAGTTTTCATTTGCTTCACCCCCTTGCCATGTTTAACAACATTTAATATTGTTGGGTACATAAACGAGATCGAACTAAATAATTTGAACGTGGTGTTTCGTCAATATGCAACGAAGTTGCATAATGAGCTCCACTTAATTTGTAGCATTGTTTGTGCACTTTGCCATGCCATGCTTCATTAAATCGGACATGCATCATACTTGTTTGTGCATCATGCAGGTGTTGGTTGTTTACTATGTCGTTTGCTTCTTTCCGGTGTTGCTTCTTCGGGTTGGTTCCGATAAGGTCGTGTTTGTGAGGATCCGCTCGACCATGTCTGTTTGTCTTCTTCATGGACTCGTTCTTCTTCCTTGCAGGATTTCAGGTAAGATGACCATACCCTCGAAATCACTTCTATCTTTGCTTGCTAGTTGCTCGCTCTTTTGCTATGCCTATGCTGCGATACCTACCACTTGCTTATCATGCCTCCCATATTGTTGAACCAAGCCTCTAACCCACCTTGTCCTAGCAAACCGTTGTTTGGCTATGTTACCGCTTTGCTCAGCCCCTCTTATAGCGTTGTTAGTTGCAGGTGAAGATTGAAGTTTGTTCCTTGTTGGAACATGGAGATGTTGTTCCTTGTTGGAACATGTTTACTTGTTGGGATATCACAATATATCTTATTTAATTAATGCATCTATATACTTGGTAAGGTTGGAAGGCTCGGCCTTATGCCTGGTGTTTTGTTCCACTCTTGCCGCCCTAGTTTCCGTCATATCGGTGTTATGTTCCTGGATTTTGCGTTGCTTACGCGGTTGGGTCATAATGGGAACCCCTTGACAGTTCGCCTTGAATAAAACTCCTCCAGCAATGCCCAACATTGGTTTTACCATTCGCCACCTAGCCTTTTCTTTCCCTTGGGTTCTGCAGACTCAAGGGTCATCTTTATTTAAACCCCCCCCCCCGGGCCAGTGCTCCTCTGAGTGTTGGTCCAAACAGGCCACTTGCAGCGCCACCTCGGGGAAACTCGAGGGCTGGTTTTAGTTGTACGTAGTGCTCATCTGAGTGTGCCCTGAGAACGAGATATGTGCAGCTCCTATCAGGATTTGTCGGCACATTCGGGCGGTGTTGCTGGACTTGTTTTA
>NC_041382.1:444511362-444520149 GCF_002162155.2 Triticum dicoccoides
ATATCGGTGTTATGTTCCTGGATTTTGCGTTGCTTACGCGGTTGGGTCATAATGGGAACCCCTTGACAGTTCGCCTTGAATAAAACTCCTCCAGCAATGCCCAACATTGGTTTTACCATTCGCCACCTAGCCTTTTCTTTCCCTTGGGTTCTGCAGACTCAAGGGTCATCTTTATTTAAACCCCCCCCCCCCGGGCCAGTGCTCCTCTGAGTGTTGGTCCAAACAGGCCACTTGCAGCGCCACCTCGGGGAAACTCGAGGGCTGGTTTTAGTTGTACGTAGTGCTCATCTGAGTGTGCCCTGAGAACGAGATATGTGCAGCTCCTATCAGGATTTGTCGGCACATTCGGGCGGTGTTGCTGGACTTGTTTTACCATTGTCGAAATGTCTTGTAACCGGGATTCCGAGTCTGATTGGGTCTTCCCGCTAGAAGGAATATCCTTCATTGACCGTGAGAGCTTGTGATGGGCTAAGTTGGGACACCCCTACAGGGATTTGAACTTTCAAAAGCCGTGCCCGCGGTTATGGGCAGATGGGAATTTGTTAATGTCCGGTTGTAGAAAACCTGAAGTTGACCTTAATTAAAATACATCAACCGAGTGTGTAACTGTGATGGTCTCTTTCCGGCGGAGTCCAAGAAGTGAACACGGTGTTGGAGTAATGTTTGACGTAGGTTGTTCTAGGATCACTTCTTGATCATAGTTATTCGACCGTGCTTTTGCCTTTTCTTCTCGCTCTCTTTTGCGAATAGGTTAGCCACCATATATGCTAGTCGTTTACTGCAGCTCCACCTCATACCTTTTACCTTACCCATAATCTTAAATAGTCTTGATCGTGAGGGTGTGAGATTGCTGAGTCCCCGTGACTCACAGATACTTCCAAAACCAGCTTGTAGGTGCCGATGAGACCGTGCATGTGACGCATCCAAGCTCAAGGAGGAGCTCGATGAAGATCTTGTTCTTTGTGTTGATCCATTTCCAGTTGATTAGCAGTGGAGCCCAGTTGGGGTCGATCGGGGATCTGTGTAGCATTTGTGGTAGTCTTCTTTTATTTTGGTTCCGTTGTCGGACCTTGTTTGTATCTGGTTGATGTAATGCTTTCTTCATGTATTTGTGTGAAGTGGCAATTGTAAGCCAACTATGTATCTCTTTTCCCTTATGTATTACATGGGTTGTGTGAAGATTACCTCACTTGCGACATTGCTTTCAATGCGGCTATGCCTCTAAGTCATGCTTCGACACGTGGGAGATATAGCCGCATCGAGGGTGTTACAAGTTGGTAATTAGAGCCTTCCCCGACCTTAGGAGCCCCACTGTTTGATCAAATTAGCTGACGAGTTGAGTCTAGAAAAATGTTTTCAGTCATTTAGGAATTATATATCGAGGAGTTTAGGAATTCTTTTTACTCCTCAGTCCCTTCGTTGCTCTGGTGAGGCATCCTAACATAGGGTTTTGACTCTTCTCTTCTCAAATTTCACTAAATTTTTTTAGGATCATGCGGGTATCTTGGAATCGTTCCGATTGATTTGTGACGAGAACATTGTTCTTGGTGCCTCATGTCATTTAGGGGTTGTGGCAGTGTCCCGGGGAGTTGAGCTCCGAGGTGTTGTCATCACAATTTTATCATTGCAGTTCTGGAATACCTGAGTTTAGTTTCGCTGACATCGAAAATCTCTTTTATGCAGCTGTTGGTGAGATAACCCCGACGCCACCCAGTACTGGGGCGGGAGTTCGGGAGTATTGCCATAACTCGTATAACGGATGCTTTTGGAAGGTTGAGGTAAATGTTTTCCGAAGATTTCTTGGTTATGTGTTGAGGGATGGACACAGCTGGATGTAGGATTTGCTAGATTTGGGTGAGATATTATGCTTCCCCTGTATCCCCAACACCTGATTGCATAACCGGAAAATTTCAGGAGTTTATAAGTGGGAATTCAAGTAGCTCCTAGGATATCTTTCCGACAGATGTATGATATGAAATTGGGGTTCGACGTCTAGTGGTCCGCCTATTCACGGTTGGTTTTACAGTGGTCTCGTTGTGTCTTAAAGAGTCCTTGGCTATGCCGACTCGGGGACGCTTCGTATGTCATGTGCACTGCCTTGTACATGATGGTGCTATACGATCGAGCCCGTGTAGGCCCCACCACGAAAACTTCGGACGAAATCTCTATCATATGTTTGTTCCGGCTTATTCCGCAAGCCAATCCTTGGTTTGGTTTTGAGTTGTGGTATTCAAGTTGCTTCAATGTCAAGAGTTGATTCCATACTTTTCCTAAGCGGCATTTCTCGTACTCCTATGCGAGTACTTATCCTTCTTGATAATCGAGATTGTCATGTCGATCCTTTTCAACCGCGTGTCTCCCTTCAAGTGGATCCGATCATTTCAACATCCGCAAGATCAATTATCAGTTCTTCTCAACGGGGTTTGTTTCATCCGTCTCCAAGTTGCCTTTGTTTTCCCCGCCCACCCACCCTTTTCCTTCAAGGACTCGTATTTCTTTATCAAGTATCCATTTTATTATGGAAGTCTCTCCATTCTTCTTCCTTCATGTTCTTACCCGGTGATTCTCATGAAGATTCTAATGGAACCTCAAGTTCATCATTATTCATTCCCTTTTCTTCTCCGGTGGATTCAAGTCAAGCTTTGTTGATCATATCCTTTCCTCGTTTCAATGCTCTCTCATGCCGGTGCAATTCTTAATCATCCATTTCTCGCTAATCATTTGTTCTGGAGTGCTCAAGATATCTCGATGATTCGTGTTTCCACTCTGCTTTCGTTCAAGCTCTTTCAAGGATGTTATCTCATTCAAGCCTTTTAATTCAACCGGTGCAATCT
Organism: Triticum dicoccoides; assembly: GCF_002162155.2. Classification (NCBI taxonomy): domain Eukaryota; kingdom Viridiplantae; phylum Streptophyta; class Magnoliopsida; order Poales; family Poaceae; genus Triticum; species Triticum dicoccoides. The sequence goes on from NC_041382.1 coordinate 444,514,197, forward strand.
TCCTTTTAAATCGTTCAATGGTGTATCTTTTCAGTGGGCCCTAACCCACAGGTCTTTTTCCAGGATCTTACCTGACTCTTTTTATTCTCCCGGAGTTAGTCTCAAATTCATTTCAAAGTTTGACGTAAGAATGAGTTATCATCAGTCAAATGCTTTTCTCCAAGATCGGTTAAATTCTTTTCATTGTTGAATCAATCTCTTCGCTTTTGATTCTTTCGGAGTGCCTAAACGATTCTTGATGGTGTTTCTCGTCGTCATTCTCGGATTTTGAAGACGAAGAAGAGTTTTTTTCCCTCTAAATCTTGATCCATTCTCTTCAAGATTCATGGTTCTAGCTCCTTGCCTTCCTCTCATAATTGTTTTTGATTGTGAGAATTCTTTTCACCCATCCGGACCAATTCAGGAGTCTTTTCAGTTCGACCATCCGGAGCCCATCACCTCAGAAGTATTCATTCTCAGCTTTCAGCTCTCTTTCTCTAAATCTTACCGGTGCATCATTCAAGTAGTCTCTAATCAGTTCATGATCTCTTCGTTACACTGGTATCTAAATCTCTCAAGCATCTTCGTTCATTTCATAATTCTTCCTGGTGTTTCTTTATCTTCTAATCGTTCATTTTCAATTCTTATGGTGGTTCATTCAAGAGTTCTCTTTCTGGGTTTTCATATCAATTCATTCGTGCTTTCCATATTCTAACGGTGGTTCGTTGAAGTCTTTTCTCAAGTTTGTGCTATATCTATATTAATCCTTTCTACGAGAATAAGTAGTATGCCAAATCCGTTGCTTGTCATCAATTAAATTGGTGAAGGATAAGCATAATGTAATTCTTATTCTTGTTTCATCCACGTGATTTAATTCCTTATTCCGGAGGTTCATCAAATTCTCGATTCAAGTTGTCCATCTTTCTTTTCTGGAGTTCCAAGTTTTCTCTTTATCTCGTCGCAAAGCTTCATATAATCATTGCAAGGCTTCAACCTTACTCTTCTCATCTTTCTTTTTGTTTGATCATTCTTTTGTTTACCGGAGTTCTTCATGAAGTTTCTGCATGACGGTCCATAAAGGACTTAATCCGCTCTCAAAACATTCAGCAAGATTATTTTCAGAGGAGTTCAAGTTTTCTTCTTCTTGCTATCCGGAGTGCAATTCTTTCTACCATATTATTGGAGGTGGTATTATGTCATTCTTGATAATTTGAGTTCCTGTTTCATGATTCACACGTTGTTAAGAATGAGGTATTTTAAATCCATCAATCTCTTCATTCGAGTTATCTTGGGTTATATTTCACCTAAAATCTTCCCTAAGGAATGTTGCTATTTATGGTGTTTATTGATGATCCAAGTTTCCTCCTAGTCTCGCGATGAAAGATGTTTTCATCTCTCCGTCACTCCCAAGAAAGCAATTGTTTTCGTTTGTGGCAGGTTTTCACCTCAAGTTCTCAAGATGTTTTCCTTAAGCCCACAACAAGCTTACTCTTTCGTTGTTGGTTTTCCCAACAACTCTGTTCAATCCTTCTTTTTAAGGATGCTCTCTCAAATTCATTTTAGGTAGAACATGTTGTTTTCTTACCCGTTCTTTTCATGGCATTCTTTCATTTCTTCCGGAGGCATTGAATGATGCTCTCTTCACTCATCATCTCCTATTGTGAAGATCATGTTCTTTCCTTTTGCTTATCCATTCAACCGGAGTGTCGTGTTTTCATTCGAGCTCTCTCATCTTACCAAGTTTACCTCCATTCTCAACCAGAGTGCCGTCTGAAATCGTTCTTACCCATTGTGCCATTCTTTCTATAGTTCCGGAGGCAGTGTGTTGTGATTTCATCAAGTATCTTCTCATCTTACCAAGTTCTTATTCAATTCCTTTTCTTTTCAATCGAAATGCTGCCCGAAGTTGTTCTTCCTTGTTCCTCTTTTCTAACAGAGTGTTTTCAACTTCGTTCATCTCCATTACATTCTTTCTTTCAATTTGTTCAACTTCTCAAGGTTCTTTGGTTTCACTCGTTTGTCAAAGAAGCAACTTAATTATACCTTTTCTCTTCCTCTTCCTTTTCCCTCCGGTGCCATTCTAGATCTCGGGACGAGATCCTCTCGTAGTGGTGGAGTGTTGTAACGCCCCGAGACCGATGTGCCAGGTGTCCTCCAGTTATTCGCTGTTGTTGCCTTGTCTTTGATTGCGTGTCATGCATTTCATATCATGTCATCATGTGCATTGCATCATCATGCTCTCAAAACTTGCATCCGTCCCGGTCTCCTCGTTCCTTCCGTTGTCCGTTCTGAGCCCAGACACACTTGCACACGCCCGAGGCATGTCCGAAATAGTATTTTATAAGTGGCCCAAAAATGTTCTCGGAATGGGATGAAAGTTGGCGTGCGGTGTTGTTTTGTTGTTAGTAGGCCGCCTGCCAAGTTTCATCGCATTCGGAGTCCGTTTGACGCCCCAACGGATAAATATAGCGGCAATAGTAGCCGGTCTAACGTTGGACGTTTCCGGTCTCCGGAAACAGTCGCCGGGCCTTTCTCTCTTCTCTTTTCTCAGCCTGAGGCCTTCTGCACAACCCACTACCTACCGCCAGGCCCCGAAACCCCCTCCTTGCACAGTGCATCAGCCCCTCGCGCGCGTCCGAAAGCTGTCCCGGACCCGACCCGGACAGTCGTCACCGTTGTGTCCGGATCATCCCCAAACATCTACAAAACATCACCGTTTTATTTTGTGGACTCTCTAGCTATTTTATTCGCGGCCGTCTGATTTTGATCGAAGGCTCCAGATAGCCCCTAACCTTTTTCACCTGATGTATATATTTGGTACAACCCTAAAAATTAGGAGGTTTGTCCCATCCCCGCCGCCACTCTCCTTGTTTTCAGCGCCCGACCAACCACCAAGCCAATCCAATCCATCCCCGACCAACCTCACCGGCTTCTGCTCGATCCACCCCTACAGCTGCAGCCACCCGAGCTCGTCTTCTCACACCTATAGCCGTCCGAGCCTCCCCTGGCTCCTCTACCTCGCCTCATCATCCGGCGACCGGCGCCACCGCCAGCGACCACGAGATAAGCTTCGCTGTCCTTCTCCTCCTCCCGTGGTTTCTCTGCCTTCCTCATCTCACCTCCCTGTCTCTCTTCCTCTGTTCCAACAGGAGCGCCCGACGCCTCCCATGGAGTTCCTTGCAGCCGCCTCACTGCCCGGATCCTCACGTCCCCGCCATTCACGTGCCGCCGGAGGTCACCTCCCTGTCAAGCTCGCCGCCGCAGCTCCCCTGCTACCTCTAGGCGCCGCCCTGCCCCTCTCCTCCTGCCTCAGGTTCTCCCTCTCCTCCCCCCTCATGTTCTCTCTCTCTCTCCCGCAGGCTCCAGCCGCCGCCATGGGGTGTCGCCTCCCCGAGCTCCATCCATCGCCGGGAATGGGATCCCTGGGGCCGGATCCGCCCAGCTCCGGCGTGGATCCGTCGTCCCCGACCTCCGCTCGCTCCGGTTGCCGTTCGTCCAAGTCCTGCGAGCTCCTGCCGCGTCGCCTTCTTCCCTGCATCGGGTTGTGCACGGAACCGAGCTTGTCCCACTCGACCGCGTTGACCATGCCCTCCCCGTCATGCACCTGACCTTCCTTCCAGCGCCAAGTCCCCTCGCCGTCGCTGTCGTCCCGCCACGCCAGATCACTGATGTCTGCGTCAGCTTCGTTCAATCGAGCAGCGAGAGAGCTCGCCCAGTCCAGCCGCGCGTTGACCACACTGGCCAGCTGCGTGGGCCGGCCTCCTCTCCAGCTGCGGCCCAGCAGCCTCCAAGGCCCAGACAAGAGCCCCGCGGTCCAGCTGGCTCCAATGGCCTGGGCTTGGCCCGTGGTGAGGGAGCCCAGCACCCAGATCCAGCCGCATATTTTTTTATGCGCGCTGTGATTTTCCTATTTATTCCAGAGGCTGCCAGTTTTGCAGAAACACCCTTAAACATCATGCATATTTTAACTCACAAACTAAGCATCACATGTAAAAACTTAATATATGAAACTTGCTTAGAATTTTGTGTAGATTAATAATTTGCCACTTTCATCTATGTTTAAAATGTTTAAAATGTTGTTTGAGTAAATTTGCTTAAATGCCATGCTAAAATACATTAATTCATAACTAAATAACCGTAACTCCGATTTTATTAAACTTTATATGTAAATGGGGTAGAATTTTGCCTTGTTTAACATGGTGGCATAACTTTGCATGTTTAATAACTCTAAAATTGTGTTTAGGGCAGAAAATTACCAAGCCTAGTATATGCATATGAGGATTTTTTCAGAATTGTTGTTTGTTGTTCCCGGCCTCATTTAAACTTGACTAGATAGGTAGTTTTCATTTGCTTCACCCTCTTGCCATGTTTAACAACATTTAATATTGTTGGGTACATAAACGAGATCGAACTAAATAACTTGAATGTGGTGTTTCGTCAATATGCAACGGAGTTGCATAATGAGCTCCACTTAATTTGTAGGATTGTTTGTGCACTTTGCCATGCCATGCTTCATTAAACCGGACATGCGTCATACTTGTTTGTGCATCATGCCATGTTCAGGTGTTGGTTGTTTACTATGTTGTTTGCTTGTTTCCGGTGTTGCTTCTTCGGGTTGGTTCCGACAACGTCGTGTTTGTGAGGATCCGCTCGACCATGTCTGTTTGTCTTCTTCATGGACCCGTTCTTCTTCCTTGCGGGATTTCAGGCAAGATGACCATACCCTCAAAATGACTTCTACATTTGCTTGCTAGTTGCTCGCTCTTTTGCTATGCCTATGCTGCGATACCTACCACTTGCTTATCATGCCTCCCATATTGTTGAACCAAGCCTCTAACCCACCTTGTCCTAGCAAACCGTTGTTTGGCTATGTTACTGCTTTGCTCAGCCCCTCTTATAGCGTTGTTAGTTGCAGGTGAAGATTGAAGTTTGGTCCTTGTTGGAACATGGAGATGTTGTTCCTTGTTGGAACATGTTTACTTGTTGGGATATTACAATATATCTTATTTAATTAATGCATCTATATACTTGGTAAAGGGTGGAAGGCTCGGCCTTATGCCTGGTGTTTTGTTCCACTCTTGCCGCCCTAGTTTCCGTCATATCGGTGTTATGTTCCCGGATTTTGCGTTCCTTATGCGGTTGGGTCATAATGGGAACCCCTTGACAGTTTGCCTTGAATAAAACTCCTCCAGCAATGCCCAACATTGGTTTTACCATTCGCCACCTAGCCTTTTCTTTCCCTTGGGTTCTGCAGACTCAAGGGTCATCTTTATTTAAACCCCCCCCCCAGGCCAGTGCTCCTTTGAGTGTTGGTCCAAACAGAGCCACTTGCAGCGCCACCTCGGGGAAACTCGAGGGCTGGTTTTAGTTGTACGTAGTTCTCATCTGAGTGTACCCTGAGAACGAGATATGTGCAGCTCCTGTCGGGATTTGTCGGCACATTCGGGCGGTGTTGCTGGGCTTGTTTTACCATTGTCGAAATGTCTTGTAACCGGGATTCCGAGTCTGATCGGGTCTTCCCGCTAGAAGGAATATCCTTCGTTGACCGTGAGAGCTTGTGATGGGCTAAGTTGGGACACCCCTGCAGGGATTTGAACTTTTAAAAGCCGTGCCCGCGGTTATGGGCAGATGGGAATTTGTTAATGTCCGGTTGTAGAAAACCTGAAGTTGACCTTAATTAAAATGCATCAACCGTGTGTGTAACCGTGATGGTATCTTTTCGGCGGAGTCCGGGAAGTGAACACGGTGTTGGAGTAATGTTTGACGTAGGTTGTTCTAGGATAACTTCTTGATCATAGTTGTTCGACCGTGCTTTTGCCTTCTCTTCTCGCTCTCTTTTGAGAATAGGTTAGCCACCATATATGCTAGTCGCTTGCTATCGGGGGGTGCTGATTCCACCAACACCTATGGGGACAGGGCCCCTTTCGGTTCGGTGGGAGGCGGAGAGCGCACAAAGAGCGGATCAAGGCGGTGC
>NC_041382.1:444520363-444556816 GCF_002162155.2 Triticum dicoccoides
CTTCGGGCCGCACGGATGCGTAAAACTCTACTGGTGCTTGTTTGTGTGTATTGAATCTTTGCTCAGGAGCGATCGACGCTACCAGACTGAGCGTGGGAGTGTTTCTGGTATCTCCAATGAGCCGAACTGGCCGACCCTCCTCTACATTGCGCTTGGGCCTCCTTTTATACTTTCAAGGGGTTACCCACAGGTGGCAACGTAGACTAGAAGGGTAAAAATGGAAAAGGATGCGGTAGGTGCAGCTACCGCTACTGTGGATACAGTGCACCCTACCTAACTCTGACGGCAGGGGACAAGGGCATTAAATGCCTGTCTGAGTCTCCTAAACAGTGCAAAAGGTGACCGTTAGGAGCGCCACCGTTTGCCACGATGGGCTTCTCTTCATCTCCGCTTGCCACCACGTACCCACAGCTGCACGGCCTCCTGCCACGTGTGCTTGGGAGAGTCCCAGAGCGACACGTTAGCAGGTGTGCTAGAGCGCGGGCACGAAGTGGGGGTTTCCCGCGGCAAGCTCCTTGCCGCGGCCGTCGTCTTGTCGCGTCCGGAAGCTTGTCGCTCGCCGGATCTTGCCAGGACGTAGGGCGCGTCGCGGCAAGCTTTCTTGGTATGCCTTGAGTAGCCTTCCCGGCAAGCTCCTCTTGCCGGGTCTTGTCTCTTCCCGGCAAGATCCTCTTGTCGGGGCCTTGTTTGGCCTTCCCGGCAAGATCCTCTTGCCGAGGCCTTGGTTTGAGTACTTTGTTCTTGAATGGTCTTCAAGGGATCCACGGAGGGTCTTGGCGGTCACCCGGCAAGCCTTACCGCGGGGTGCTGCAACTGCCCGTGCACGAGTTCGGGATACTAGGGTACCCCTACTCTAGTACACCGACAGGAGCCCCCGGGCCTGGGCCATACACGGTGCCGAGCGCTGTTGGGCCAGGCCCAAAACAGTGCACGGGCACGCGCGGCCTAGGTCACGCCGAATCTAACTCCGCTCCCACCGCGCACGCCCAGAACGGCACGCGTCAAACGCGGCGTCGTGGGTGAGATCGTGGGTGGCGTGCGTGGGGCTAATCCCCCCGAGCATGCGTCAGGCCACGATGATGGGGACGGTTCACGCCCTCCTCCTTAAACGGAGGTAGGTGTGGGGGCGTGGTGCATTTACTAGACGGGGCCGGTGCGCGGTTTCCAGGACGTCCACTCCCCGCGTTCACGGGGCGGAGCGAGGCCGCCTCATCTGTCACCTTGGTTCTGCATCCCCGCCACGCGGCTCCCATGCGCTTGGGGTCACGGACGGTGGAGTGGGAAACTGGGCCGTCGCGAGCGGGTTGGCCCCGACTCCCTGCCCTTCCCGTGCCTTGATTCGCTGAGCGGGGCGGCCGAGCCCCCACCTTGCTCCTTTATAAAGAGCGGGATGGGAGCACAGAAATCCGCAATCTCTCATCTTCTCCTTTCTCCAGCTTCTGCTCCCCTTTCTCTCATCTGCCATGGAGAAAGGGAACCCAGGCCCTTCATCGGTGGCGGCGAGGGTCGCCGCCAGACAGTGCATCTCTCCCTCTTCCGCGCCCGAGGTGGCAGAGCCAGCCTTAAGGGGAAGAGGGAGGGGGCGAGGTCGCGGACGAGGTCGAGGACGAGGTCGAGGCGCTCGGGGAAGAGGCGGACGGGGCGGCGCGTCAGCTTCACCTCCGCCGGCGGCCCCTCCCCCCACGGCGGTCCATATAGGGGACGACCCTTGCGAGTTCTTCGTCAGGCTGCGCCGGGCGCCTCGTCGTCGCCTCCGGCTTCCAGCTCCGTTTGCGCGCGCGATGGAGTTGGACCTGCCCGAGACACTGAGGCTGCACATGAGGGGCTGTGGGATCAACGGCATGCGAGTCCGCGTTGCATTCCCAGCCCCTAATGTGATGTATCTTGATCGAGGGTGGAAGACGTTCGCCCGCATCCACAGCTTGACGGAGGGGTTTACCCTCCATTTTAAGTTGATGGAGGGCGATCTCCTCTCCGTCAAGGCCTTCGGGTGCTTCGGCACTCGGGCGAAGTGCTGCGTGGACAGCTCCTCCGACAGCGAAGGCTCCTCCTCGAGCGAGAGCGACGAGGAGGGGAGCGACAGCGACGACGAGGGTAGCGGGCGGCGGGGTAGCGGGTCCGACTAGGCGTCGGGCGCCGCTTTGCGCGGCACCGGCAACCCCATCATCCGCGTCGCCGGCTTCTTGAACTCCCCGGGGTCGTCTCCTTGGGCGGCTAGCGTAGGGAGGCTGCAGAAGGGGAAGAGGGCAGGCGACAAGGCCGTCAAGCCGGGGTACGAGGGCGTGGTGCCCTCGACAGCGTGCTGACGTCCTGTTACCCCGTCTTCGAGCCCCGCTTCCAGTGCCACCGTCGCCGTCCAGCCTTCGGACGACCCCCGGGATGTTCCCTTGGTGTCTTCTGGCACCCGTAACTCGCCTAGGCACTCCTCTTGCCCTTTTCGCCTCCTTGACCTGCCTCCTGAAAAGAGGGGCAGGAAAGGGATTACGGGCATCTTATCTTTTTAATTTGTAAGCCTTCGGGCCTTAGCTGTATCTAGAACTTGTAATCCTCTCTTTCATGTTTTTCATCCTCTATGGACTGTACCTGAGTGGGATGTTTTTTAATGAAAAGAGGATGCTTGCCGGGTTATTTGTCTCGTGAGCTAAACCCACGCCAAGGAGCGAATCCTTGGTATCCCTCGGACAGACATTTCATCTCCCGGCAACAGGCCCTGCCGCCTTCCCACGTCGCTCAACCCTTCTCACATTTTAGATGGAGGCAGGAACGAGGTGGGTGCAGTCTCCTCATTTCATCCCTTTGCTGCCGCGACTACGACCAAACTTGGCCCCGAGAACGAGCCCCAGGGCCTAGAGTCGAGGGAGCACGGCAGTTTCCGGGAAGAAATGTGGTTTCGCATTCCCCAGTCCATAAGAGGATGCATGATAAGGGATGAAAGACTTATCTGTTATTGCAGCCCCCGGCAACTCTGGTTTGCCGTGGATGATTCTTGGCACTCGCAGCCCCCAGCGATACTGGCTTGCCGGGGAGGCTTTTATCCTCAGCAGAGAACTTTGTCGTTCTCGATGCCGGCTTCCGGCAAGCTGGTCGCCAGGAAGGCTTTTTTCTTCGGCAGAGAACTTTAACGTTCTCGATGCCGGCTTCCGGCAAGCTTGTTGCCAGGAAGGCTTTTATCTTCGGCAGAGAATTTTGACGTTCTCGATGCCGGCTTCCGGCAAGCTGGTCGCCAGGAAGGCTTTTTTCTTCGGCAGAGAACTTTGACGTTCTCGATGCCGGCTTCCGGCAAGCTTGTTTGCCAGGAAGGCTTTTATCTTCGGCAGAGAACTTTGACGTTCTCGATGCCGGCTTCTGGCAAGCTTGTTGCCAGGAAGGCTTTTATCTTCGGCAGAGAACTTTGACGTTCTCGATGCCGGCTTCCGGCAAGCTTGTTGCCAGGAAGGCTTTTATCTTCGGTAGAGAACTTTGACGTTCTCGACGCCGGCTTCCGGCAAGCTTGTTGCCAGGAAGGCTTTTGGCGAAGAACTTCGTTGTTCTTGAGACCGGCTCCCGGCAAGATCGTCGCCGGAAAGGCTTATGGCGAAGAACTTCGTCGTTCTTGACACCGGCTCCCGGCAAGATCGTTGCCGGAAAGGCTTATGGCGAAGAACTTCGTCGTTCTTGACGCCGGCTCCCAGTAAGATCATTGCCGGAAAGGCTTATGGCGAAGAACTTCGTCGTTCTTGACGCCGGCTCCCGGCGAGATCGTTGCCGGAAAGGCTTACGGCGAAGAACTTCGTCGTTCTTGACGCCGGCTCCCGGCAAGATCATTGCCGGAAAGTCTTATGGCGAAGAACTTCGTTGTTCTTGACGCCGGCTTCTGGCAAGATCATTGCTGGAATGGCTTATGGCGAAGAACTTTGTCGTTCTTGACGCCAAAAAGATTGGCCCTAAGGGCGTTGCCAGCCCCCGGGCCATAACTGCGTTCAAACATAGCAAGTGATTAGTATCCTAAGTGCACTTAACTCGTTTGCGAATTTTGACTTCTGCTACATATTCCCTATGCCTTCTGGAATGCTTTCCGGTGCGTGTGATCCAGCCAGCAGCGCTTGAGGGAACGGGCCCTCAGCGGCTATTCGGGAACATCGCTTCCTGGAAAGGTTTACCTTCTTGGTTCTAGCGCAACCGCACAAGTTGCCGAGCAGACTCGAGGCAACATGGAGCGCAACTAGCCCCGAGAAGGCTCCTCGGCATACAGGTCTATGCAGAAATCTCAAATAAATAGCACATGATATCTTCCTGTTCAACCCCTCTTTGTACGTCCACCCTACGCTTTCTAGGGAAACTTGCCGATGCAGGCACCCTTGCCGCAAGCGCCGAGTGCGGAACTTCAGCAGCCTGCTGGCGGGGTCGCTACCGACAAGCAATCTTGTCGCAACTAATTGCAGCTCGCTTAAGTTGTTGAGCGGACTCGAAACAAAGTAAGGGCGCTAGCGGCTCACTTAATTTGCTGAGCGGACTCGAAGCAAAGTAAGGGCGCTAGCAGCTCACTTAAGTTGTTGAGCGGACTCGAAACAGAGTAAGGGCGCAACTAGCTACGAGTTGATTCCTCCGTGCACAGGTTTTCCGTACAAAGAGCAAGATCTCCGAGGCGGATAACCTTATACAGAAAGGAAATATCTAAAGTCTCGCACGACTTAGCTTTTTCTGTTGCCGCACCGGCGTCGTTCTTTCGCTCGCCCGCTCCTTAGGAGCCATGACGATGAAGAACAGCCGCCGCCGAAGCCCCCTACCTGGCGCGCCAGAGATGTCGGGGGGTGCTGATTCCACCAACACCTATGGGGACAGGGCCCCTTTCGGTTCGGTGGGAGGCGGAGAGCGCACAAAGAGCGGATCGAGGCGGTGCACGCGGGGGGGATTTTACCCAGCTTCGGGCCGCACGGATGCGTAAAACCCTACTGCTGCTTGTTTGTGTGTATTGAATCTTTGCTCAGGAGCGATCTACGCTACCAGACTGAGCGTGGGAGTGTTTCTGGTATCTCCAATGAGCCGAACTGGCCGACCCTCCTCTATGTTGCGCTTGGGCCTCCTTTTATACTTTCAAGGGGTTACCCACAGGTGGCAACGTAGACTAGAAGGGTAAAAATGGAAAAGGATGCGGTAGGTGCAGCTACCGCTACTGTGGATACAGTGCACCCTACCTAACTCTGACGGCAGGGGACAAGGGCATTAAATGCCTGTCTGAGTCTCCTAAACAGTGCAAAAGGTGACCGTTAGGAGCACCACTGTTTGCCACGATGGGCTTCTCTTCATCTCCGCTTGCCATCACGTACCCCTAGCTACACGGCCTCCTGCCACGTGTGCTTGGGAGAGTCCCAGAGCGACACGTTAGCAGGTGTGCTGGAGTGCGGGCACGAAGTGGGGGTTTCCCGCGGCAAGCTCCTTGCCGCGGCCGTCGTCTTGTCGCGTCCGGAAGCTTGTCGCTCGCTGGATCTTGCCGGGACGCAGGGCGCGTCGCGGCAAGCTTTCTTGGTATGCCTTGAGTAGCCTTCCCGGCAAGCTCCTCTTGCTGGGGTCTTGTCTCTTCCCGGCAAGATCCTCTTGTCGGGGCCTTGTTTGGCCTTCCCGGCAAGCTCCTCTTGCCGGGGCCTTGGTTTGAGTACTTTGTTCTTGAATGGTCTTCAAGGGATCCACGGAGTGTCTTGGCGGTCACCCGGCAAGCCTTGCCGCGGGGTGATGCAACTGCCCGTGCACGAGTTCGGGATACTAGGGTACCCCTACTCTAGTACACCGACACTTGCTGCAGCTCCACCTCATACCTTTTACCTTACCCATAAGCTTAAATAGTCTTGATCGCGAGGGTGTGAGATTGCTGAGTCCCCGTGACTCACAGATACTTCCAAAACCAGCTTGCAGGTGCCGATGAGACCGTGCAGGTGACGCAACCAAGCTCAAGGAGGAGCTCGATGAAGATCTTGTCCTATGTGTTGATCCGTTTCCAGTTGATCAGTAGTGGAGCCCAGTTGGGGTCGATCCGGGATCTGTGTAGCATTTGGGGTAGTCTTCTTTTATTTTGGTTATGTAGTCGGACCTTGTTTGTATCTGGTTGATGTAATGCTTTATTCATGTATTTGTGTGAATTGGCGATTGTAAGACAACTATGTATCTCTTTTCCCTTATGTATTACATGGGTTGTGTGAAGATTACCTCACTTGCGACATTGCTTTCAATGCGGTTATGCCTCTAAGTCGTGCTTCGACACGTGGGAGATATAGCCGCATCGAGGGCGTTACAACAACTACCCACTAGCAAGACTCTAATATCACCATCTTTATATCACAAAACTATTGCAAGGAATCAAACATATCATATTTAGTGATCTACAAGTTTTATGTAGGATTTTAAGACTAACCATGTGAATGACCAATTCATGTCATCTCTCTAAATAGATATAAGTGAAGCAAGAGAGTTTAATTCTTTCTACAAAAGATATGCCCACGCTCTAACAAATATAAGTGAAGCAAAAGATCATTCTACAAATGGCGGTTTTCTATGTAAAGAGAAACAGGCAATCCAAACTTCAAATGATATAAGCAAAGCATGAAGCATTCTATAAAGCCATACTCAAAAGATGTAAGTGAAGTGCATAGAGCATTCTATAAATCAACCAAGGACTATATCATACTAGCATGGTGCATAAAATAAAAATGAAAACTAAATGAGAAAGACGCTCCAAGATTGCACATATCGCATGAACGAAACGAATCCGAAAACATACCGATACTTGTTGAAGAAAGAGGGGATGCCTTCCGGGGCATCCCCAAGCTTAGACGCTTGAGTCTCCTTGAATATTTACTTGGGGTGCCTTGGGCATCCCCAAGCTTGAGCTCTTGCCTCTCTTCCTTCTTATCACATCGTGACCTTCTCGATCATCGAACACTTCATCCACATAAAACTTCAACAGAAAACTCGGTAAGACCCGTTAGTATAATAAAGCAAATCACTACTCTAAGTACTGTTGCAAACCAATTCATATTTTGTTTTTGCATTTTGTCTACTGTAATATAACTTTTTCATGGCTTAATCCACTGATATAAATCGATAGTTTCATCAAAACAAGCAAACTATGCATCAAAAACAGAATCTGTCTAAAACAGAACAGTCTGTAATAATCTGAACATTCACCGTACTTCTGGTACTTGAAAAACTCTGAAAAAATTAGGAAAAATAAAACATTTGTATATAAAGACAGTGAAAAAAGAATCAGAACCATTTGACGTTCCAGCTAAAAATGTAAAATCTCACACTATAGCCAAAGTTTCTGTCCTACACCATACAAACCATCAAGCAAATGTAAATATCCTAAAGGCAAACCTTGGCACATTATTTTTATAATACAATGGAATTGAACAAGGGGATAATTATTTTTGTTGAAAAGTTTCTTTAATCAAGATTCACAAAGTTGCCGTGAGCATGAACAAAGTTCAAGGAGCTGTCCCACTTCAACAATGCTTGTCTTTCTCACTTTCACTTTCCTTTTTGAAAAAGTTTTGGGTTCCCCTCTTTATTTTTGTTGTTTTTAAACTATATAAAAGCACTCAACAGAAATAAATGACTCTCTAAAACTTCCGGGTTATCTCCCTGGCAGCGCTTTCTTTAAAGCCATTAAGCTAGGCATATAGTGCTCAAGTAATGGATCCACCCAGATCCCAAGGTATATCAAAGCCAATTTTAATTAACAATGATTTGTAATTTAGTAGTGAGCACAAAGTAACATATGTCATGCAATAACGAAGTCTAAATCTCTTCCTATGCATTAGCATGTCATAAAAGAACAATTCATGCACACAAAGTAAAGGCCAATCAATAGCATAAACAGTTTCTTGCAATTTTATCATGTGGGAAGCATAGAGAGGTGGAGATATAGTTCCTATCTCATAATAATTGCAAGTAGGAGCAGCAAGAACATGCATATTATATTCATCAAAATCATCATGTGTAACAGTAAAAGGCAACCCATCAATATAATCCTTAATAAGCACAAACTTCTCCGATATAGTGTAGTTTGGAGAATTCAAAAAGATAATAGGACTATCATGCATGGGTGCAATGGCAACAATTTCATATTTAACATAAGGAACTATAGCAAGTTCATCTCCATAAGCATAATTCATATTGGCATCTTGGCCACAAGCATAGCAAGCATCATCAAAAAGGGATATTTCAAGAGAATCAATGGGATCATGACAGTCATCATAGCATTCATCCTTCGGTAAGCACGAAGGGAAATTAAACAATGTATGAGTTGAAGAGTTACTCTCATTAGAAGGTGGGCATGGGTAGCTAATCCGCTCTTCCTCCTTTTGTTCTTCGCTCTCCTCCTCATCTTTTTCATCCAATGAGCTCACAGTTTCATCAATTTATTCTTCCATAGACTCCTGCAAAATATTAGTCTCTTCTTGGACAGTGGGGTAGTCCTCAATTTATGGTTCAACATAGGCATTAGAAGCATAATTATCATAGCAATATTTAAGTATGTCAAAATTTTCAGATTTGTATAGAGTAGCATCATACGTTTCAATCAAAGGAGCAATTTCATAAGCAGCCTTAAAAGCAACAAATTCTTCAATTTGTTGAACATCATAGTAACTATACACACCCTTAGCATACGAAGATACGATTCCATTATCACTAAACTCACATTGATAGGGAAGGTGTTTCTTAGGGTTTTCAGAACAACAAGTAATATCATATATTTTGCATAAATTCCAAGCATAGCATGGCAAACGATGAATTTGACCCAGTAAAATTTTCCCTTTTTCAGATATTCGGTGTCGCACATAACAAGCATGCTCATCTAAATATTTGCCCTCAACTAAGCTAATCGGGGTTTCAGCACAAGCACATAGGGATCGAAGATGATCCAAGTAATAAGCTTCAGCAGTGTGATAGATTTTGAGTGGTTCTTCAATCATTGGTTTAGTAGGTACAACTATTTTTTTTTGGTATTTTGCGTTTCCTACCCATAACTAAAGATAGAAAACAACTAACAACAACAAATAAAAATTACTTAGTGATAAAGCAAACAAGCACACACGAGAATATTCACCCCACGCTATTGCTCCCCGGCAACGGAGCCAGAAAAAGGTCTTGATAACCCACAAGTATAGGGGATCGCAACAATTTTCGATTAGTAAGAGTGTCGAACCCAACGAGGAGCTAAAGGCAGAACAAATATTCCCTTAAGTTCTATCGACCACCGACACAACTCTACGCACGCTTGACGTTCGCTTTACCTAGAACAAGTATGAAACTAGAAGTACTTTGTAGGTGTTTTTGGATAGGTTTGCAAGAATATGAAGAGAGCGTAAATAAAAAGTAGGGGCTGTTTAGATAAAGAAACAACTAAGTTAGTTTTAGTAGAGAGCTTGTTGTTACGAGAAAGTTATTTGTCCCTAGGCAATCGATAACTAGACCGGCAATCGTTATTGCAATTTTATATGAGGGAGAGGCATAAGCTAACATACTTTATCTACTTGGATCATATGCACTTACGATTGGAACTCTAGCAAGCATCCGCAACTACTAAATATCATTAAGGTAAAACCCAACCATAGCATTAAAGCATCAAGTCCTCTTTATTCCATACGCAACAACCCCCTTACTCGGGTTTGTGTTTCAGTCACTCACGCAACCCATTATAAGCGAACCATGAACCTATTGCAACACCCTACAGCGGGAATCCCTCACGCTTGCACGACACTGAGAGCACCTTAGGACAGCACCAATAATAAAACATGCAACCCAAACCAATCACGATCATCAAATAACCCATAGGACAAAACAGATCTACTCAAACATCATAGGATAGCCATACATCATTGGGGAATAATATATAGCGTTGAGCACCATGTTTAAGTAGAGATTACAGTGGGTAAGATAGAGGTTACACCACTGCATAGAGGGGGGAAGAGTTGGTGATGATGGCGGTGAAGTTGTTGGTGAAGATTGCGATGATGATGATGGCCCCCGGTGGCACTCCGGTGCCACCGGAAGCGAGGGGGGGGAGATCCCCCCTCCTTCTTTTTCTTCCTTGACCTCCTCCCTAGATGGGAGAAGGGTTTCCCCTCTGGTCCATGGCCTCCATGGCATGGGAGGGGCGAGAGCCCCTCCGAGATTGGTTCCATGTCTCTGTCTCTCTCTGTTTCTGCGTTCTCAGATTCTACCCTTTCACCATTTCTTATATTCCCGGAGATCCGTAACTCCGATTGGGCTGAAATTTTAACACGATCTCTATTCGGATATTAGCTTTCTTGCGGTGAAAGAAGGGCATCAACCGCCTTACGTGGTGGCCACGAGGGTCAGGGGCGCACCTGCCCCCTGGGTGCGCCCCCTGCCTCGTGGCCCCCTCGGGCATCGTCTCGCGTGGATTTTTCTTCCCAAAAATCATATATATACCAAAAAAAATATTCGTCAGTTTTTATCCTGTTTGGACTCCGTTTGATATGGATATTTTGCGAAACAAAAAACATGCAACAAACAGGAACTGGCACTGGGCACTGGATCAATATGTTAATCACAAAAATAGTATAAAAAGTTGCCAAAAGTATATGAAAGTTGTAGAATATTGGCATGGAACAATCAAAAGTTATAGATATGATGGAGACGTATTAATTCCCTTGCCCCAAGATAAAAGTTTTAGCATCCAGATTGCACGTACGTCCAATATTAGGAGTTAGGCTATCATCTGTTGGTGCCATACCGAAGTCACTCATGGTTGCAAGCAAAAGATAGATCCGACGAGAAAACGGCGGATGAAGAAGAGGGGCGAATAAAATGGCAAATTTTTGTGAAGTGGGGGGAGAGGAAAACGAGAGGAAAATGGCAAATAATGTAAATTTCGAGGAGATCAGATTTGTGATTAGGAACCTGGTATATGTTGAAGATCCTCCTCGGCAACGGTGCCAAGAATTCCTTTTGATGTCGCTTGAAGCTACGTCGGTACTTCCCCAAAGAGGAAGGGATGATGTAGCACACTGGCGGTAGATATTTCCATCAGATATGAAACCAAGGTTATCAAACCAGTAGGAGAACCAAGCAACACAACGTAAACAACACCTTCACACAAATAACAAATACTCGCAACCCGACGTGTAAAAGGGGTTGTCAATCCCTTTCGGGTAACGGTGCCAGAAATTGGCAAACAGACGTGAGAGAGTTGTAAATATTGATAGATCGAATGCAAAATAAAATAAATTGCAGCAAGTTATTTTTGTATTTTTGGTTTAGTAGATCTAAAAATAAAAGGAAAATAAAATAGATCGCGAAGGCAAATAATATGAGAACGAGACCCGGGGGCCGTAGGTTTCACTAGTGGCTTCTCACGAGAAAAATAGCAAACGGTGGGTAAACAAATTACTGTTGGGAAATTGATAGAACTTCAAATACTCATGATGATATCCAGGCAATAATCATTATATAGGCATCATGTCCAAGATTAGTAGACCGACTCCTGCCTGCATCTACTACTATTACTCCACACATCGACCGCTATCCAGCATGCACCTAGTGTATTAAGTTCATGGAGAAACGGAGTCATGCAATAAGAACGGTGACATGATGTAGACAAGATGCATCTATGTAGAGATTGACCCCATCGTTTTATCCTTAGTAGCGACCTGATCCCAATGGATCAAAGTCTCTGTGCTTAAGTGTCATCCCTGGATCAGTATGCTGACACACACAATACTTGAGGAATTATAACAAAGTTCAATCACACACTTTATTACATCGAGGTCCTCAAAAGAGTATTTATTGCAATAATATGGCTGAAGGCCATCTAAATAAAATCACTTCGGAGGCTTCGAAGGTAAATGAGTCCATCCAACTCCATGACAAAACTAAGTGTAGAACAACGACCTATCGCACCTTACTCTACGTTTGAAAAATCTGCAACATGAAACGTTGCAGCCACAAAGGGTCAATACATTGAATTTTTTGGCAAGTCACACCCAAAGTATGAAAACAGACCTATCATCTTCATGCAAGGATATAACAAGTGTATAGCTCTAAGGTTTATTTTGCATAAAGCCAATTTTGTCCTACTTCTACTCACTAGCCAAATTTTATTCATTTACATTTTTATTAACCTATTGTTTAATTGGACCGCCTCCAACTTAACCCACCTATGTGAGCCTCCGAGGATCATAGGTTCCAAAATTGTTTTCCATGAGAGCCCCCAGGGATCATGGTTTAATTAAACCCACATCAGAATAATTATTTAGGATGGGAAGATCTTCCAGAGGTTTCAAGTCCAGTTGCTCAAAGTTGTCCGTAACCGGGGACATGACTAATCATGATTAGTTTGTACACTCTGCAAAGGTTTGCGCACTTTTCCCCACAAGACTCGATCTCCTCCGTTGAATTCCTCGCACCGCCTGATGTTTGAGAAACGGATGATCGAGACATAGTCTTTCCGAAGAGGTCCCCTTAACCGATAGATAGGCCGATACACCTAAAATTTCCCTACATCTGCTAGCCCATCATGGAAAGGTTTCCCACAACTTACTAAACTATGCCAGAGCCCATAATGGCTTGTGGCGGCACACGGAAGCTACTTGACATGAAACATGTCCAACCTTTTTGAACATGGGCGGCATTCTCCACCTTTTCCTGAGTAATGCAGAGCCACCCAAAAGATACATACTTGTCGATTGGTCCCAACAAACCTTTCCACCTAGATGATTGATTAATTGGTATTGCAGAGCCTTCGAGGAAATACAATACATATAAGTTGTTAATGTAGTCATTGCTTAAGTTCTCGCAACTTTCATGAATCACACGACACCCAATCCACGTCTACCATAGCATGGCTAAGCAATAACTACACTATAATGATTCCCAATGTGGCGGCAAAGACTATCAGGATCCGTCTAACATATGGCTATCCTATCTGGGTCTAACATAGCATAGTAGTCCTACACATGCATACTACTGTGTTGATAGAGGGCACTAGTCATGCAAGGCAAAAACATAGGATTGGTATCATCAAAAGTGCAAACTTGCCTGTTAAAGTTGATGAAGTACTCCACACTCAAAGTCCTGACAATTCTACTCTTGGTACTCCGGATAATCTAGCTTGAGCAAGCAATAACATACATAAGCTCTCATGCACAAGATTCAAAGAAAAGTTCTCGAAAAACTTCGAAAACAAGCAAATAACTCTTGCAAACAGAAAACAATTTTCAACAGTACTAAAATTATGTAGATTAGATCTTAACAGAAAGTTTAGGTCAAGAGCTTCGATTTGCAAAAAGAATTAATTAAATCAGAGTTGTAAAACTCAAGTTATAGCCAAAACAAGTTTAAATTTGAAACTGATCTAATTCAAATTATAAAATTTCAAAATGTTGATTTAATAAGTTCTCTGGATAGATGAGATCATACTGAAGATTTAGGCGTTGGTTTTATCAAATTTGAACAAATGAGTAAAAAGTCATGATCCTTTGAAGACCAGGGGCTAAACTGTAAGGAAACTATTTGCATCTGGGTCCCTGACTACGTGACAGAAACTAACGGACAAACGTCCGCTACAGAAACTTAACCGACGAAACCGTTCGCCACAGAAGCTAAACTAATGAACGCTCACTAAATAAAAAACGTTTAGATGAAAAAAATCATACGGTCGGGCGGCGTCGGTTAGTGGCGGCGACGGCGACTCCGGCGGCGAGGGCAGCGAGCTACGCGGGCGGGTGCGGGCGGTGGGTGGAGCAGCAGCAGTGGCTCTGCTGTGGCGTGACAGCGAGTGGCGGCGGGCGGTGCATGCAGCGGTGGCGGCGATTTGGGAGGCGAGAGAGGGTCGGGATCCGGCTTTTAAAGGCCAGGGGAGGGCGGCTTGGAGGAGGGGCAAGGGGAGTCCGGCGGCGACACGGGTGGTGTCCGGCAGCGTGCTTGGGCGGGACAGCCGCTCGAGGTCAGGGACGGCGGGGCGCTGGGCTGGCTGGCTGGGCCGCGGCCTGGCAACTAGCCGGGCCGGCCCAATTCGGTGGAGAAAGACTTAAAAAACCTTTTCCAGAAATAAGAAGGACATGAAAACTATAATAAAAAAATTCTAAAAATCCCAAAAAAATTCACATAATTATATGGCCTTATTATTGACCTAGTGAACATTTTTCTGCCCTAAAATGCAAATTTTCAAAATACATTTTTAGTACTAATAAACTCCGCAATATAATAAATAATTTTGCAAATAAAATCAAATAAAATATTGCAAAATTCAAAATTCAATTTCCCATATTTATTTGCAGTTTTTGAAGAAGTCCTTCTATCTTCTCTCTTTATTTTATTTATTAGAAATAATGGGAAAAGAATTTTGAATAAATCAAGTGGATCCAATTTTCCAAATTTTGAAAATTTAAAAATGGATTCTTGGGAAACCTCCAACTCTCTCAATTGGTCCTTGAGTTGATTAAGGTTTCTAGGATCAAAATTCAAATAAAACAAATGGCCAAAATGCATAAATCATGGATGCATATGAATGATCTAATTATTAACATCCAAATAGAAAATTGGGATGTTACAAACCTACCCCCCTTAAGATGAATCTCATCCTCGAGATTCGAGTTGGCTAGCAACATGTTAGGGTTGGATACTAGAAAAAAAATCCATGTAAAATATCCTGCTTGAATCATGCTTGATACCCGTACTCCCTTGATATGAATGAAAATTATGTACCAATACCGAGAAAACGATCATACTCGAAATCTTACCGAAGACTGAGTTGTTATGTGCTCTTCCCATTCTGGTGTGGTTCACATGGCCTCTGTTGAAGGGGTTGGGCTTCTTTTGTCCAAATTTTCTATTCTCATTCCTTGGCTCCGGACAATCTCTGGCAAAATGTCCTGGCTCCTGGCAATTGAAGCATCTTATCTGGCTCATGTCCTTCACGGGTGTCGAATGGTTGGATAACTGACTGGTGTTCCCTCCATTGTTGTTATGTCCATTTCCATCATGAGGATGGCCAGTGTGGTTAGGATGATTGTGACCATTAGGCTCGTCCCTTTCAGATTTTGTCATATCCAGAAGAAGCTGATGAAATACGAGGCTTCTGTTGAGCTCCAGAGTTGTACTTGTCATGCCCGTGCTTCCTCTTGCGGTTCTCCATCTACTGTTGCTTTCCCTCCAGAATGAGGGCCTTGTCTACCAGCTCCTGATAGTTTTTGAAGGTAGCAACTGTCAGCTGTAAACTCAGATCATCATTGAGTCCCTCCAAGAACTTCTCCTGCTTTGTTGCATGATCGGCCACATCTCCGGGAGCATACTTGGCCAACATGCTGAACTCGTCCACGTACTGAGTCAATGTGCGATTTCCCCGGCGTAAGTTGCGAAAATCACGCTTCTTCAGACTCATGGTTCCAGCTGAGACATGTGCAGTGCGGAAAGCCTACTGGAACCGATCCCATGTCACATTGGCCACGGGGAAGGTGGTGGTGTAGTTCTCCCACCATGAAGCTGCTGGTCCATCCAGTTGATGTGCGGCAAAGCGCACCTTCTCAGCATCAGTGCAACCTGCGGTGGTCAGCTCCCTTCCGATATTGCAGAGCTAGTCATCTGCTACAATTGGCTCAGTGTTCATAGAGAATATCGGTGGATTCTACCTCAGAAAACGGGTAAGGTTGTCAACTGGGGGTGGTGGTGGTGGGTTGTTGTTGTTGCCTTGGTTCTGGATGAGCATCTGCATCAAGGCATTCTGCTGTTGAATCAACTGGGTGAGTTCCGGTGGAAAGTTGGAAACGGGGTCATGTCTTGGAGGCATCTGATGGGTTTAGAGTGGATAAGAATTTAGAATAGAATGAGGGCACGATGAGAATTTACACTACCAATATGCATATGAGGCGAAAAAATTCCAAATCAAACAATTCACACAAGGCACACCATAGAAGCAAAACCTACAGGTAAGGTCATATCCACAAGAGATATGATCTCATCATACTACCACAGAATCGTTTATCAGTGTCAATTTACTTGGTAGTGGTGGACAAACTAGTTCTCCTCAAAACAACGTCAGCTCCATCTTCATCTTCGTCGGGGTCGTCTTCATAGGGCATGATCTATCTTGTTGAAATAGAGAAGAGGTATAAATGAATAGAGAAGAGTACAAGACCAACAGATATATAGGGAAATCATAAAATAAGTTTTTTTCATCCTATGGCTTTTCCATTCCTAGTGGTCGCGTCCTACAGTCAGCGTGTGGTCTGATACCATCTTGTAGCGACCCAATCCCGATGGATCAATGTCTCCCTACTTACGTTTCATCCCTGGATCGGTATGCTGACACACACAGTACTTGAGGAATTATAATAGAGTTCAATCTCACACTTTATTACATCGAGGTCCTCAAAAGAGTATTTATTACAATAATATGGCTGAAGGCCATCTAAATAAAGTCACTACGGAAGCTTCGAAGGTAAATGAGTCCATCCAACTCCACGACAAAACTGAGTGCAGAACAACGACCTACCGCACCTTACTCAGCGTCTGAAAAACCTGCAACATGAAACGTTGCAGCCACAAAGGGTCAATACATTGAATGTATTGGCAAGTCACACCCAAAGTATGGAAACAGACCTATCATCTACATGCAAGGATATAACAAGTGTATAGCTCTAAGGTTTATTTTGCATAAAGCCAATTTTGTCCTACTTCTACTCACTAGCCAAATTTTATTCATTTACATTTTTATTAACCTATTGTTAGATCGGACCGCCTCCAACTTAACCCACCTATGAGAGTGATGACCCACAAGTATAGGGGATCTATCGTAGTCCTTTCGATAAGTAAGAGTGTCGAACCCAACGAGGAGCAGAAGGAAATGATAAGCGGCTTTCAGCAAGGTATTCTCTGCAAGTACTGACATAAGTGGTAACAGATAGTTTTGTGATATGATAAATTGTAACGAGAAACAAGTAACAAAAGTAAATAAAGTGCAGCAAGGTGGCCCAATCCTTTTGTAGCAAAGGACAAGCTAGAACAAACTCTTATAATAGGAAAAGCGCTCCCGAGGACACATGGGAATATCGTCAAGCTAGTTTTCATCACGTTCATATGATTCGCGTTCGATACTTTGATAATTTGATATGTGGGGGGACCGGTGCTTGGGTGTTGTTCTTACTTGAACAAGCATCCCACTTATGATTAACCTCTATTGCAAGCATCCGCAACTACAACAAAAGTATTAAGGTAAACCTAACCATAGCATGAAACATATGGATCCAAATCAGCCCCTTACGAAGCAACGCATAAACTAGGGTTTAAGCTTCTGTCACTCTAGCAACCCATCATCTACTTATTACTTCCCAATGCCTTCCTCTAGGCCCAAATAATGGTGATGTGTTATGTAGTCGACGTTCACATAACACCACTAGAGGCTAGACAACATACATCTTATCAAAATATCAAACGAATACCAAATTCACATGACTACTCATAGCAAGACTTCTCCCTTGTCCTCAGGAACGAACGTAATTACTCACAAAGCATATTCATGTTCATAATCAGAGGGGCAATAATATGCATATAGGATCTGAACTGATCTTCCACCAATTAAACCAACTAGCATCAACTACAAGGAGTAATCAACACTACTAGCAACCTACTAGCACCAATCCCGGACTTTGAGACAAGAATTGGATACAAGAGATGAACTAGGGTTTGGAGATGAGATGGTGCTGGTGAAGATGTTGATGGAGATTGCCCTCTCCCGATGAGAGGAGCGTTGGTGATGACGATGGTGATGATTTCCCCCTCCGGGAAGGAAGTATCCCCGGCAGAACAGCTCTGCCTGAGCTCTAGATTGGATCCGCCAAGGTTCCGCTTCATGGCGGCGGAGTCTCGTCCCGAAAAGTTCCCCTCTCTTTTTTTCTCATCGAAAGACCTCATATAGGAGAAGATGGGCATCGGAGAGCCACCAGGGGGCCCACGAGATAGGGGGGCGTGCCCTAGGGGGGGGCGCGCCCCCCACCCTCGTGAGCAGGGTGTGGGCCCCCTGGCCTTCATCTTTGGCGTGGATTTTTCTTTATTTCTTTTAAGACGTTCCGTGGAGTTTCAGGACTTTTGGAGTTGCGCAGAATATGTCTCTAATATTTGCTCCTTTTCTAGACTAGAATTCCAGCTGCCGGCATTCTCCCTCTTTATGTAAACCTTGTAAAATAAGAGAGAATATCCATAAGTATTGTGACATAAAGTGAAATAACAGTCCATAATGCAATAAATATCGGTATAAAAGCATGATGCAAAATGGACGTATCAACTCCCCCAAGGTTAGACCTCGCTTGTCCTCAAGCGAAAAGCTGATAACAATAAATATGTCCTCATGTTTAGAGGTAGAGGCGTCGATAAAAATAAAAGACGGACATGAAGGCATCATGATTATTCTTATAACAGCAACATGTATAGGTTTTGCCATATGATTACTTATGTTCAAGTGATGATCTATTCACAATGCAAAAGTATAAATCATAAACCTTATTGGACTCTGACAAACTATAATCTCAGTCATTGAAGCAATTGCAATTTATCATAACATCGGAAAGAGTCTATGTCAGAGCTGAAAAGCGAGTCCACATACTCAACTATCATTTTGTCCTCCATAATTGCTAACACTCACGCGATACTTGTGGTTACAGAGTTTTAATCGGACACAGAGAAAGATAGGGGCTTATAGTTTTCCCCCACAACCTTTTACCTCAAGGGTAATGTCAACAATAATGGTTCATGCTCCCCTACATCCAATTAGATATATATATATATATATATATATATATATATATATATATATATATATATATATATATATATATATATATATCATGTTCTTTCCAACATGCTGAGCTTGCCAAAGGATAAAATAAAAAATAAAAGGTGAAGATCACCATGACTCTTGCATAAGGTAGAAGATAATAATAAAGGATAGGCCCTTCGCAGAGGGAAGCAGAGGTTGCCATGCGCTTTTATGGTTGGATGTATAAAATCTCAATGCGAAAGAACATCACTTTATATTGCCCCTTGTGATATGAACCTTTATTATGCAGTCCGTCGCTTTTATTACTTCCACATCACAAGATCGTATAAAGCTTATTTCTCCCACACCAATCAATCATACATATTTAGAGCAATTTTTATTGCTTTGCACCGATGACAACTTACTTGAAGGATCTTACTCAATCCATAGGTAGATATGGTGGACTCTGACGGCAAAACTGGTTTAGGGATATTTGGAAGCACAAGTAGTATTTCTACTTGGTGCTGAGAATTTGGCTAGCATGAGGGGGATAGGCAAGCTCAACAAGTTAGAGGAACCATGACAACATACTTTATCTCAGATATAAGAAAGACATAACTCATTACGTTGTCTTCCTTGTCCAACATCAACTCTTTAGCATGTCATATTTTAATGAGTGCTCCCAATCATAAAAGATGTCAATAATAATATATCTATATGTGAAACCTCTCTTTCCTTATTACTTCCTATTAATTGCAACAATAACCAAAGCTATGTCTGCCAACTCCCAACAACTTTTAATCATCATACTCTTTCTATGTGAAGTCAGTACTCTCAATAAGATCAATATGAACTTTTTTGTTTCTTTTATTCTTTTCTTCTTTTTTTATTCACTCAAGATCATGGAAAAAAAATCAAGCCCTTGACTCAACACTAATCTTTATTATATATAACTCACGGACTCGATTACATAGAGGGATCATAAAGCAAAACTCAAAACTAGATCATGCCATAAACTTTATTCTACTAGATCAAGATACTACTAATAGGATCGAACTAAGAAAACGGTAAAGATAGGAGTTGTGATGGTGATACGATACCGGGGCACCTCCCCCAAGCTTGGCAGTTGCCAAGGGGAGTGCCCATACCCAGATACTCAATTCTTGTTTGTTGGAGGAGACGGTGGAGGTGTTGTTGGCTTAGTTGATGGCTTAGTATTCTCCCTTAATTTGCGCTTGAGGACGACATTTTGATCCCTCAGACCATCAACTTCCCACTCCAGGTTTAATATCTTTTTGCATAGGTCCTTCTTATTTTCCTGCAAGAGACGAAAAGGGATAAACTCGAACTTGGGTTTCTTTACCCTATCAGGGAGACTTGACTTTTTGAACTCCACGTGCATGTCTCCAGGTTGAGGTAATGGTGCTTCATCTTCATATGAGCTCGTCTCCTCCTTCCCCTTGGGTTCATAGTCCTCTTCTTCCTCCGTGGTCCATCCATTATGTTCCACATCTCCATAGACCTTTGGATTTGCTAAGTAATCATCCACATAGCTTTCTCCTTCCGAATCCTGGGAAGACATGTAGATTTAATCTGCAATAGGACAGCTCGAAACAAAGACAGGAGGTTTTTGCGTGATACTGGAGTCAAAAACTTCGGGAGAATATATAATGAATTTTTACCGACCAAAATACGTATCGTGCAAGAAAACGGAGTCCGGAAAGCACATGAGGCGCTCACGAGGTAGGGCGGCGCGCCCAGGGGGGTAGGGCGCGCCCACCACCCTCGTGGGGACCTCGTATCCTTCCCGGATTGCTACTTATTTTTCTATTTTTATAAATACTCCAAAACGGAGAAATATTGCCTTAAAAATTTTTTTGGAGTCGGTTTACTTACCGTACCACATACCTATTCCGTTTCGGAGTCTGAAACGTTCCGAAAAGTGTCCCTTATGTATTCCTCCGGGGTTATGGTTTCAATAATATTGGTTTCAACATTTATGGGATTACCTGAGATATAATGTTTAATTCTTTGACCGTTTACCACCATTGGATTTGTGCCCTCGAAGTTGTTGATTTTTATGGCACCGGAATGATAGACCTCTTCGATGACATAGGGGCCTTCCCATTTAGAGAGAAGTTTTCCTACAAAAAATCTTAAACGAGAGTTGTATAAAATTCATAATCACCTACATTAAACTCACGCTTTTGTATCCTTTTGTCATGCCATCTTTTAACTTTTTCTTTAGACAACTTGGCATTTTCATAAGCTTGGGTTCTCCATTCATCAAGTGAGCTAATATCAAATAACCTCTTTTCACCGGCAAGTTTAAAATCATAGTTGAGCTCTTTAATAGCCCAATATGCCTTATGTTCTAGTTCGAGAGGTAAGTGACATGCTTTTCCATAGACCATTTTATATGGGGACATACCCATAGGATTTTTGTATGCATTTCTATAAGCCCATAATGCATCATCAAGTTTCTTAGACCAATTCTTCCTAGACCTATTAACAGTCTTTTGCAAAATTAATTTGAGCTCTCTATTGCTCAACTCTACTTGACCACTAGACTGTGAGTGATAAGGGGATGCAATTCTATGATTAACATCATATTTAGCAAGCATTTTACGGATAGCATCATGAATAAAGTGTGAACCACCATCAGTCATTAAATATCTAGGGACTCCAAACCTCGGGAAAATAACTTCTTTAAGCATTTTAATAGAAGTGTTATGATCAGCACTACTAGTTGGAATAGCTTCAACCCACTTAGTAACGTAATCAACAACAACTAAAATATGTGTGTATCCATTAGAGGCAGGAAAAGGTCCCATATAATCAAAGCCCCAAACATCAAACGGTTCAATAACAAGTGAATAATTCATAGGCATTTCTTGACGTCTACTAATATTACCAATTCTTTGACATTCATCACAAGACAAGACAAACTTACGGGCATCCTTCAAGAGAGTAGGCCAATAAAAACCAGATTGCAATACCTTATGTGCAGTTCTATCTCCAGCGTGGTGTCCTCCATAAGCCTCGGAATGACACTTGCGTAGGATCTGTTCCTATTCATGCTCAGGTACACAACGCCTAATAACACCATCTACTCCTTCTTTATAAAGATGTGGGTCATCCCAAAAGTAATGTCTCAAATCATAGAAGAACTTTTTCTTTTGTTGGTATGTAAAGCTTGGTGGTATAAACTTAGCAACAATATAATTAGCATAATCAGCATACCGTGGAGTACTACGATAAGTACTTATAACATTTAATTGCTCATCAGGAAAGTCATCATTAATAGGTAGTGGGTCATCAAGAATATTTTCTAACCTAGACAAGTTGTCTGCAACGGGGTTCTCAGCTCCCTTTCTATCAACAATATGAAAATCAAATTCTTGTAGCAAGAGAACCCATCTAATAAGTCTAGGTTTAGCATCTTTGTTTTCCATAAGATATTTAATAGCAGCATGATCTGTTTGAATAGTTACTTTAGAATCAACAATATAAGATCTGAACTTATCACAAGAAAATACAACTGCTAAAAGTTCTTTTTCAGTAGTAGCATAATTTCTTTGAGCATTGTGTAGAGTCTTACTAGCATAATGAATAACATTTAATTTCTTATCGACTCTTTGCCCTAGAACAGCACCTACATCATAATCACTAGCATCACACATAATTTCAAAGGGTAAATTCCAATCAGGTGGCTGAACAATAGGTGCAGAGACTAATGCTTTCTTAAGTATTTCAAATGCTTCTACACAATCATCATCAAAGAAAAATGGTATATCTTTTTGCAATAAATTAGTCAGAGGCCGAGAAATTTTTGAGAAGTACTTAATGAACCTCCTATAAAACCCGGCATGACCAAGGAAACTTCTTATACCTTTGATGTCCTTGGGACATGGCATCTTTTCAATAGCATCAACCTTGGCTTTATCAACTTCAATACCTCTTTCAGAAACTTTGTGCCCCAAAACAATACCTTCATTAACCATAAAGTGGCACTTTTCCAAATTCAAGACAAGATTAGTTTCTTCACATCTCTGCAAAACTCGATCAAGATTGCTCAAGCAATCGTCAAAAGAGGAACCATAGACAGAAAAATCGTCCATGAAAACCTCACAAATCTTTTCACAAAAGTCAGAGAATATAGCCATCATGCATCTTTGAAAGGTAGGAGGTGCATTACATAAACCAAAAGGCATATGTCTATAAGCAAAAGTACCAAAAGGGCATGTAAAAGTAGTCTTTGATTGATCTTTAGCCGACACAGGTATTTGAGAGAAACTAGAATAACCATCTAGAAAGAAATAGTGTGGGTGTTTGCATAATCTTTCTAGCATTTGATCAATAAAAGGTAAGGGGTAATGATCTTTCTTAGTAGCTTTATTTAATTTGCGGAAATCAATTACCATCCTATAACCTGTGATAATTCTTTGTGGAATCAATTCATCTTTATCATTAGGAACAACAGTAATACCTCCCTTCTTAGGGACACAATGGACAGGACTTACCCACTCACTATCAGCAACGGGGTAGATTATACCTGCCTCTAGAAGCTTTAGTATTTCTTTTCTTACCACTTCTTTTATTTTAGGATTCAGACGTCGTTGAGGATCATGAACTGGTTTGGCATATGCTTCCAAATTTATTTTATGTTGGCATAGAGTGGGACTAATGCCCTTAAGATCATCAAGAGTATATCCAATAGCAGCACGATGCTTCTTCAGAGTTTTCAATAATCTTTCTTCTTCATGCTCTGAAAGGTTAGCACTAATAATAACAGGATATATCTTCTTTTCATCAAGATAAGCATATTTAAGATTATCAGGCAAAGGTTTAAGCTCGAACACAGGATCACCCTTGGGTGGAGGAGGATCCCATAAGAACATGTTCCTGTTTAAAGAATACTTCATCTATTTCCCTTCTTTCATTCATGAACATATCATTTTCATGGTCTAGCAAATAGTGTTCTAAAGGATCACTAGGAGGTATTGCAATAGAAGCAAGACCAATGATTTCATCCTTACTAGGTAATTCTTCCTCACGATGTTGTTTACTAAATTTAGAGAAATTAAACTCATGAACCATATCATCCAAGCCAACAGTAACAACATTCTTTGTGCAATCTATGGTAGCATTGATAGTATTTAAGAAGGGTCTACCAAATATAATGGGACAAAAACTATCTTGTGGGGAACCAAGAACAAGAAAATCAGCAGGATATTTAGTTTTCCCACACAAGACTTCAACATCTCTGACAATTCCCATTGCTAAAATAGTATCTCTATTGGCAAGTTTAATTGTGACATCAATATCTTCTAACTCAGAGGTGCAATTTCATTCTTAATTTCTTCATATAAAGTATGCGGTATAACACTAGAACTAGCACCCATATCACATAAGCCATGATAACAATGATCCCCTATTTTAATAGAAATAACAGGCACGCCTACCACGGGTCTATGTTTATCTTTAGCACAAGGTTTAGCAATTCTAGCAGTTTCACCTTCAACTGAATAACATGCCCATCAATATTATTAGACACGAGATCTTTAACAATAGCAATATTAGGTTCTACTTTAACTTGTTCAGGAGGTGTATAAGTTCTAATATTGCTTTTACGAACAACAGTTGAAGCTTTAGCATGATCCTTTATTCTAACAGGGAAAGGTGGTTTCTCAATATAAGAAGTAGGAACAATAGGATCACTATAAGTGACAGTCTTTTCTTAAACTTTAATAGGTGCAGCTACTTTTACTTCTATGGGAGGATGATATTTAAACCACTTCTCCTTAGGGAGATTGACATAAGTAGCAAAAGATTCACAGAAAGAAGCGACTATCTCATAGTCAAGTCCATATTTAGTGCTAAACTTACGGAAAATATCGGTATCCATGAAAGATTTAACACAATCAAACTTAGGTGTCATACCTGACTCCTTACCTTCGTCGAGGTCCCAATCTTCAGAGTTGCGTTTAATTCTATTCAATAAATTCCATCTAAATTCAATAGTCTTCATCATAAAAGAGCCAGCACAAGAAGTATCGAGCATGTTGCAATTGTTTTCAGAAAGCCGAGCATAAAAACTTTGCATAATTATTTCTATCGGGAGCTCATGATTGGGGCATGAATATAACATTGATTTAAGCCTCCCCAAAGCTTGAGCGATGCTTTCTCCTTCGCGAGGCCAGAAATTATATATGTAACTGCGATCACGATGAACAAGATGCATAGGGCAATACTTTTGATGAAATTCCAACTTCAATCTTTTGTAGTCCCAGAATCTCATATCATCACATAGCCTATACCATATCAATGTGTCTCTCTTTAAAGATAAAGGGAAGACCTTCTTCTTAGCAACATCATCGGGTATACCCGCAAGCTTAAATAATCCACAAACTTCATCCACATATATTAAGTACTCATCAGGATGCTTTGTTCCATCTCCTGTAAAAGGGTTAGCTAGCAGTTTTTCCATCATAGCCGCAGGAAATTCAAAAGGAGTTTCATTTTCAATAGGTTCAGTAGGTTGAGGAGCAACTCTTTGCTCTACTGGACGGGGTGAAGATACCCCAAACAAGCCCTTCAGAGAATTACTTTTCATAGTAACAAGTGACAGTAAATTTCAGCACACTATATAAATTTTTCCTTACCAAATTCCACCTACCAAAGGCGCTACACTCCCCAGCAACGGCGCCAGAAAAGAGTCTTGATGACCCACAAGTATAGGGGATCTATCGTAGTCCTTTCGATAAGTAAGAGTGTCGAACCCAACGAGGAGCAGAAGGAAATGATAAGTGGTTTTCAGCAAGGTATTCTCTGCAAGTACTGAAATAAGTGGTAACAGATAGTTTTGTGATATGATAAATTGTAACGAGCAACAAGTAACAAAAGTAAATAAAGTGCATCAAGGTGGCCCAATCCTTTTGTAGCAAAGGACAAGCCAGAACAAACTCTTATAATAGGAAAAGCACTCCCGAGGACACATGGGAATATCGTCAAGCTAGTTTTCATCATGTTCATATGATTCACGTTTGATACTTTGATAATTTGATATGTGGGCGGACCGGTGCTTGGGTGATGTTCTTACTTGAACAAGCATCCCACTTATGATTAACCTCTATTGCAAGCGTCCGCAACTACAACAAAAGTATTAAGGTAAACCTAACCATAGCATGAAACATATGGATCCAAATCAGCCCCTTACGAAGCAACGCATAAACTAGGGTTTAAGCTTCTGTCACTCTAGCAACCCATCATCTACTTATTACTTCCCAATGCCTTCCTCTAGGCCCAAATAATGGTGAAGTGTTATGTAGTTGACGTTCACATAACACCACTAGAGGCTAGACAACATACATCTTATCAAAATATCAAACGAATACCAAATTCACATGACTACTCATAGCAAGACTTCTCCCTTGTCCTCAGGAACGAACATAATTACTCACAAAGCATATTCATGTTCATAATCAGAGGGGTAATAATATGCATATAGGATCTGAACATATGATCTTCCACCAATTAAACCAACTAGCATCAACTACAAGGAGTAATCAACACTACTAGCAACCTACTAGCACCAATCCCAGACTTTGAGACAAGAATTGGATACAAGAGATGAACTAGGGTTTGGAGATGAGATGGTGCTGGTGAAGATGTTGATGGAGATTGCCCTCTCCCGATGAGAGGAGCGTTGGTGATGACGATGGTGATGATTTCTGCCTCCGGGAAGGAAGTATCCCCGACAGAACAGCTCTGCCGGAGCTCTAGATTGGATCCGCCAAGGTTCCGCTTCGTGGCGGTGGAGTCTTGTCCTGAAAAGTTCCCCTCTCTTTTTTTCTCATCGAAAGACCTCATATAGGAGAAGATGGGCATCGGAGAGCCACCAGGGGGGCCACGAGATAGGGGGGCGCGCCCTACGGAGGGGGGCGCCCCCACCCTCGTGAGCAGGGTGTGGGCCCCCTGGCCTTCATCTTTGGTGTGGATTTTTCTTTATTTCTTTTAAGACATTCCGTGGAGTTTCAGGACTTTTGGAGTTATGCAGAATAGGTCTCTAATATTTGCTCCTTTTCCAGACTAGAATTCCAACTGCCGGCATTCTCCCTCTTTATGTAAACCTTGTAAAATAAGAGAGAATAGCCATAACTATTGTGACATAAAGTGAAATAACAGTCCATAATGCAATAAATATCGGTATAAAAGCAAGATGCAAAATGGACGTATCAGAGAGCCTCCGAGGATCATAGGTTCCAAAATTGTTTTCCATGAGAGCCTGGGGGATCATGGTTTAATTAAACCCACATCAGAATAATTATTTGGGATGAGAAGATCTTCCAGAGGTTTCAAGTCCAGTTGCTCAAAGTTGTTCGTAACCAGGGACACGGCTAATCATGATTAGTTTGTACACTCTGAAGAGGTTTGCACACTTTTCCCCACAGGACTCGATCTCCTCTGTTGAATTCCTCGCACTTCCTGATGTTTGAGAATCGGATGATCGAGACATAGTCTTTTCGAAGAGGTCCTCTGAACAGCCCATCATGGAAAGGTTTCCCACAACTTACTCAACTATGCCAGAGCCCATAATGGCTTTTGGCCGCACACGGAAGCTGCTTGACATGAAACATGTCCAACCTTTTTGAACCTGGGCGACATTCTCCACCTTTTCCTAAGTAATGCAGAGCCTCCCGGAGGTGACATACTTGTCGACTGGTCCCGACAAACCTTTCCGCCCAGGTGATTGATTAATTGGTATTGCAGAGCCTCCGAGGAAATACAATACATATAAGTTGTTAATGTAGTCACTGCTTAAGTTCTCTCGCAACTTTCATGAATCACACGATACCCAATCCACGTCTACCATAGCATGGCTAAGCAATAACTACACTATAATGATTCCCAATGTGGCGGCAAAGACTATCAGGATCCGTCTAACATATGGCTATCCTATCTGGGTTTAACATAGCATAGTAGTCCTACACATGCATACTACTGTGTTGATAGAGGGAACTAGTCATGCAAGGCAAAAACATAGGATTGGTTCATCAAAAGTGCAAACTTGCCTATTAAAGTTGATGAAGTACTCCACACTCAAAGTCCTGAGAATTCTACTCTTGGTACTTCGGACAATCTAGCTTGAGCAAGCAATAACATACATAACCTCTCATGCACAAGATTCGAAGAAAAGTTCTCAAAAAACTTAGAAAATAAGCAAATAACTCATGCGAATAGAAAACAATTTTCAATAGTACTAAAATTATGTAGATTAGATCTTAACAGAAAGTTTAGGTCAAGAGCTTTGATTTGCAAAAAGAATCAGTTAAATCGGAGTTGTAACACTTAAGTTATAGCCAAAACAAGTTTAAATTTGAAACTAATCTAATTCAAATTTTAAAATTTCAAAAAGTTGATTTAACAAGTTCTTTGGATAGATGAGATCATACTGAAGATTTCGGTGTTGGTTTCATCCAATTTGAACAAACGAGTAAAAAGTTGTGATCGTTTGAAAACTAGGGGCTAAACTATAAGAAAACTATTTGTATCTGGGTCCCTCACTACATGACAGAAACTAACGGACAAACGTCCGCTACAGAAACTTAACCGAAGAAACCTTTCGCTACAGAAGATAAACTAATGAACGTTCACTAAATAAAGAAACATTTAGAAGAAAAAATAGACTCGTGATAGGGATCATCCGATCCAGATCGGACGGTTGGGCGGCGTCGGTTACCGGCGGCGGTGGCGACTCCGGCAGCCAGGGCGGCTTCGGCGGTGGCGGTGGCTCCGTGGGCGACGGGCTACGTGGGCGGCTGCGGGCGGCGGGTGGAGCGGCGGTGGGCAGTGCGTGTAGCGGCGACGACGATTTGGGAGGCGAGAGGGGGTCGGGATCCGGCTTTTAAAGGCCAGGGGAGGGGCGGCTTGGAGGAGGGGCAAGGGGAGTCCGGCGGCGACACGGGTGGCGGCCGACGGCGTGGTCGGGCCGGACTCCCACTCGAGGTCGGGGAGGGCGGCGCGCTGGGCTGGCTGGGTGGGCCACGGCCTGGCGACTGGCTGCGCCGGCCCAGTTCATCGGAGAAAGACTTTTGTTAAAAAAACCTTTTCCAGAAATAAGAAAGACACAAAAACTATAATAAGAATTTCTAAAACTCCCAAAAAAATTCACATAATTATATGGCCGTATTATTGACCCAGTGAACATTTTCTAGCCTAAAATGCAAGTTTTGAAAATACATTTTTAGTACTAATAAACTCCGCAATAAAATAAATTATCTTGCAAATAAAATAAAATAAAATATTCCAAAATTCAAAATTCAATTTCCCATATTTCTTTGCAGTTTTTAAGAAGTCCTTTTATCTTCCCTCTTTATTTTATTTATTTGAAATAATTCGAAAAGAATTTTGAATAAATCAAGTGGATCCAATTTTCTAAATTTTGAAAATTCAAAAATGGATTTTTGGGAAACCTCCAACTCTCTCAATTGGTCCTTGAGTTGCTTAAGGTTTCTAGGATCAAAATTCAAATAAAACGAATGGGCAAAATTCATAAATCATGGATGCATATGAATGATCTAATTATTATAAAACCAACACTACAAAAAAATACACTTCCGTGATGATACGTTTTTGTCATAGTAGGTCGCGTTTTTTGTCATGCATGTACATCCATGACGATTTTATGACAGAATCAAGATAGTCATACATGTGCTGTCGTAGAAGTGTTCCATGACATTACCAAAATTATCATCATGGAAGTGTCCACTTCCATGATGATAAATCGCGCGTCACAGAAGTGCTTTTGTCAAGGGTGACCGACACGTGGCATCCATCGTAACGGAACGCCGTAAGCTATGGGTCCGGTTTTGGATCCGATAACCCGTTAACAGCCCGGACCAATGGGGATTTTCCATGTGTAAAATCATCATTGGCCGGAGGAAACACATGTTGCCTCACCGTTGGGACAAATGTCATCCACTCATTGGACATGAGGCGCCTATGATAGGTCGACACATGGCACGGCCCAACAATGGCCCATTTCGGTGAAAAAGGCCGGCCCAGTAAAAATTAGCAGGTCGGCCCATATAACGCCTACTTGTGTTAGGTCCATTTAAGCCCACGACCCATACGAGATGTGCCAATTCGGCCCATCAACGTCCCGTTAAAGATTTGACACCATTGCAGCCCATCGTCAGTTCGAGCCCGTTAACAGCCCGCTATATATTTGGGCTCAATATCGGCCCAATGAGATTTCGGCCTGTTAACCGCCCATTCAGTGGATGGGCTAATTTTCACGATGTACAACTTTCGGCCTTTTAGCGACCCATTTAAATGTTGGGCTAATTTCCAGCCCGGTGTGTCTTTCAGCCTATTGACGACCCATAAATGAGTTGGGCTATTTGTAGTCGGACCTGAGTTTCGGCCTTTTAACGACCCATTTAAGTGTTGGGCTAATTTCCAGCCCGGTGTGTCTTTCAGCCTGTAGACGACCCATATATCTGTTGGGCCATTTGTAGTCGGACCTGAGTTTTGGCCTTTTAACGGCCCATGCCCTTCATGGTCCAATACCAGCCCGGTTTCTCTTTCGACCAGCTAAAGGCCCACAACACAGTTGGGCCATTTACAGTACGACGTGACTTTCGGCCTCTTAGCGGCCCATGCTCTTCATGGTCCAGTACAAGCCCGATGTCTCTTTCGGCCTGCTAAAGGCCCACAGTATAGTTGGGCCATATAGAGCGCGAACTTAGTAATGGCTTGTTAATGACCCGTGAAATCAATTGGGCCCACCTATTGCCCGCTTTGATGTTGGCCTGTTAACGACCCGGGACTTAAGAGGGCCGACCATTAACTTTCGGCCTGGTAACGGCCCATTAACTTAATGGTCCCACTAAAGTTCGTACATGTCTTTAGGCTAAATTAGATAATTTGAGCCCATTACAATGAGCAATTATGCACAGGACCAAAACCGATCAAGCAAAGGTACGACATACAAGGAAAAACGTTGCACATCCAGCATATTTTACAGGAAATTGCATCCACTGGGCAATCAAATTGATGCTAGTGCAAATAAATGAACAGAACCTAACGATCTACAACGTCACAATTTGCAACCTCAGCACGGATGATGCCCATAAGCATGTGGGAAAGTTCTTGTTGCTTTGCTACACTGTCTCTGAAAACATTGATTAGTTGTTGTGTCGCACGACTCTGCACCTCTGATTCCTCCACCATTTCCATCATTCCTTCAGCCATTAATTGGTTCACAAACATACATTTTTTCCGTTGCATTCGAGACAAAGGATATTGAATAGATTTAGATGGCGATTTTGGCAGGCTTGTATTATTGATAGTGGAGAGTGTCTCGACCACTGCATCATAACATAAATTAGGAGGGGAACCAAACAGATTAATCATGAGTTATTGCCATATTACCTGGCCTAGA
The DNA here is from genome assembly GCF_002162155.2 of Triticum dicoccoides. NCBI lineage: Eukaryota > Viridiplantae > Streptophyta > Magnoliopsida > Poales > Poaceae > Triticum > Triticum dicoccoides. The sequence continues at coordinate 444,551,563 of NC_041382.1, forward strand.
TTTATTGGAAAGAAACAATGGGGTTGCCTTGCTGTTTTCAGAGTTTGTCTTCTTATCTTCAGCAGCCTGCACCAAATTAAGACACTAGCATTGCTATCATTAGCAAAGTCAGATAATAGGAAAGCAACATTGGCACAACGAATGTTTGGGAAACTAGCCAACACCAAATTAACACAATATGGCACAGCTATCATCAGCCAGGTAAGGTAATACGAAAGCAACATTGACACAATGAATGAATGGGCAACGAGAGCAGCACTACAATTTAGTAATGTGCATGATATGAGATAGTACACTCATGCAGCTCGGTCTGCAAAACTATCAGGCAGTTTTCTTTACAAAAATCAACATTGGCGCCTTTAACATTTTGCTACAACTAATTTTAGATCAGATAAAGGTTGGATTCACGCTGATTAACAAAATACATGTTGATGTAAAACCATAGTGATATACAACAAGTACTTACATCAGCATTGGAGCACAGAGAATTCCTGCAAGATATTTTCCTCGAATACAATCCCAATGAAGGAAGTCTTCTATCATTTAACCTTATTTTATAAAAGAGAGATGGGTAAGAAACATGTAAAAATATGATCAGAATGCTATAAAATTTCATGATGCGAGGATACGTACACGCTTCTTAGAATGGAGTTGACATTCTTTTGCTGGACTGGAGCAAACTAATTCTTTGGCCACTGGAATCTGCTTATTATCAGTGGCAGTTGGGTTTCTCTATGCTGGAGCAGTATCTATGAAAAATGGAGTTGGTTTATTATCTCCTGGAGTTTGGATCTTTTGCAAAGACCTAGTTTGTAACCCTTCAGATTCTAACATAGCCGTCTTCCCCTTGCATGCCTTATACAGAAGAACGGTGCTTCAATTATAAAACATGCTACAACAGAGATGGAATAGGTACTGAAGAATAGAAAGGCATGAAATATTGAGATGTATTCCCTTCATCTGGAAATAAATGGATGGGTCTAGGCGTATTGCAGTTCTAGATACATCTAGTTTTATCCATTTCCACGACATGTAATCCGGACGGAGGGAGTATGATGTAAGATCTATGGATACGATAGGACAACACGTAAAAAAACACTGAAAACCCACTGCAGAACTAAAGTGATCAAACCCACTGATATGAGATAGTACACTCATGCAGCTCAGGATGCAAAACTACCAGTCAGTTTTCCTTACAAAAATCAACATTGTGGCCTTTAATCATACATTTTGCTACAACTAAATTTAGATCAGATAAAGGTTGGATTCACGCCGATTAACAAAATACATGCTAATGTAAAAATATAGTGATATACAACAGGTACTTACATCTGCATTGGAGCACAGAGAATTCCTGCAAGAATCTTTCCTCACAGATGATACCAGTGCAGAAATTCTTCTATCTGTTAAGCTTATTTTCTAAAAGAGATGTGGGTAAGAAACATGTAGAAAATATGATCAGCATGCTATAAATGCAAGGATACACACACGCTTCTTAGAATGGAGTTGACATATTTTTGCTGGACTGGAGCGGACTAGTTCTTTGGCCACTGGAATCTGCTTATTATCACTAGGAGTTGGGTTTCTCTGTGCTGGAGCAGTGTCTATAAAAACTGGAGTTGGTTTATTATCTCCTGGGGTTTGGATCTTTTGCAAAGACCTGGTTTGTAACCCTTCAGATTCTAACATAGTCGTCTTCCCCTTGCATGCCTTGTATAGAAGAATGGTGCTTCAATTATAAAACATGCTACAACAGAGAGATGGAATAGGTACTGAAGAATAGAAAGGCATGACATATTGACATGTATTCCCTCCATCCGGAAAAAATGGATGGGTCTAGGCATATTTCAGTTCTAGATACATACTTTTTTATCCATTTCGGCAACATGTAATCTGGACGGAGGGGGTATGGTGTAAGAGCTAGGGATACGACAGGACAACATAGTAAAAAAAATACTAGTTGAATGTAAAATTATATGCTAGTGGAATACATACAGAAAAACTAAGGCAACATACACATGTATGATTGGGAAACTAAGATGGCATTGCAATAGAGCACTAGAACAACACTTCAATTTAAAAAAACATGGTATGGTAGACAGATGAAGTACATACTGATGAATAACAATGCATAAGATATTCAGAAGCATGATGTCCAAATTAAGCAGATGGCATTGCGATAGTGTAGAATGACAGTACTTGAATTTGAAAACATGTTATCATGAATGGAATAGGTACTGAAAAACAGGAAGTTATGACATATTTACATGCATGATCAGCATGCTAAGCACATGGCATTGCAACAGAGTAGATACACTCCATGACATTATATGCATGTTGTACCCATATCATGGGCCAAGTTAGAGCAAGGACCTTGTGGGGTGAAGACGATTCAACATCTTTCTGCAAGTCTTCGGAAGAATTGCCTTTACATGTTCCATCATATTGGGTATCATTGCCATCAAGTTTATTGGCCTTTACATTGCTCCGTGAGGTTCTTGTGGATATATCAGTGTGTGCAATTATATTTGACATGCATGGAAGACAACTATTAGTTAGATTTATGTAATGAGTGCCTGTAGGAGACGACATAAATAGTAGGATTGGGGTTAACTAGTAGCAACAGGTCTCAAAAACTAAAGGGAGAACACAGGTGAAAGCTACAAAATATGTATCGTTTGTACTCGAGATTAACTACATGGCACACAAAAGTAGAACAACATAGGTAATACTAGAAGTGGTATAATACTATAATCACCAGCCTGTGGGATAGCATTGGCTGATGGATGATAACTATGGAACATCGTTACCTAAAGAACAAGTATCTTAGCTGAACTATGGAACAACGTTAACTCCTGAACAAGACCCGTAAGAGATCAACATGAATATACAATGAAATGTGATAATCTATTTTCCATGCTTAGATGAATAAAAAAGCCATAAATGTTGCACACAAGTAAGATGAGGGTACAACCTATCTGGCCACCATCCATAGGAGTGAGCGTCATGTGCTGACTTGTTGACGGCCCTGCAGTTGTTGTGGTTGTCCATTTCGGGCACGCGCATTCGATGTAGGGAACTGTTGAGTGGGGACTATAGCTCCCTTCTGGTGTATGCTTCCCTTGTTGGAGCAGCTGCGGTGAGTCGGAAGACGGTGTGGCTAAAGATGCAGATAACACATAATGTTAAGAACGACACATCTCTTTCATCTGAAGAAATACACTAAGAGATCAACATCAAGGTATGAGAGTGGTCACACGTCTATTGATTGAAGACTAAATTGGGGTCACACAATTTCATTTTATTTTGGTACTGTCCGATCTACGGCAGATGGCTTGATGGACATCTTGTGCCTCCCGGCTGACACTGTTAGGAATCTTCCCCGAAGAGCCAACGAACAACGGCAGAGCAGCCTGCCTCCTCCATCCGTGGCCCCGTCCAAAACCCCACAACCCGCCCCACCGCACTGCCATGGTTGCGCCGCCCCCAGGCAATCCACAAAGACTCCCCGTCATCCAGATCGGGCGGCGGTAGTACCTTCAACCCACGCAACTCTAAGATAGCCATCTAAGCGCTGCTTCCACAGCGAACTTGCGGCCCCGCATCCTTACGTAAGACACCAGCCAACCGGCAGCCTAGGAGCTCCGCCGCCTCGAGGGATGCTGCTTCCCATTGGGAATCAATTGGCCCAGAATAAAAATTCAGACAACTGACACCTAAATAAAGTGATTTGAGATGAGGGTGCGACCTATCTGGCGGCATGGTGAAGTAGGCAGGTCCAGCTGCCGAGTCGGTGAGGCCGGCGCGGTTGCGCTGGCGATCGGCGACAGGGAAACAGTGATGTCGCGGCGGTAGACGGCTATGGGGAAGCAGCGCCGGGACTCTGGACGTATCCGAAGTTGGAGCTGCTCCGGCGCCGTGAGCAACAGCGAGGGTGAATCGGCTCTGGTACGGTTCATGCGGCCGTCGTCGAGGCAGCTCCAGCAGCACAGAGTAAGAGGCACACGGCCCAGTGCACGACGGCAAATGGACAGCGTCTCCGGCATTAGGGGGAGGGCGGCTATGAAATTGGTGCGGCGGGGGGAGCCATGGAGGAGGTGCTCATGTTTCGCGGCTTGGGAGAAGGGAGCTTCAGGGGAGATGGTGATTTGGTGCCCACGAGGTATGAATGGGGGGGATTGGGAGGGGAGTGGAACCATGTTTTACGGACGCATTTGTCTAAAATGTGAGGGGGAGTTATAGTTCTACGTCTTCCTTTAGGCTTCTCGGCTTGGGTCTGTGTACTGAGGGTCTGGGATAGTAGAGTAACTTTGCTTCTCCCCAAATAATGGGCGGGAGCGATTTCGGGCGAGGAGGGTGTGTTTTGAAATATAGTGGGCGCGAGCGATTTCGGGCGAGGAGAGCATGTTTTGAAATAGTGGGCGCGAGCTATTTCTGGCGAGGAGAGCATGTTTTGCCGACCATGGTTTATGAATTATTCGACACATGTCATTTCAGCCGATGAGAAGGCGTGCTTGGATGAAGTTATGAACCAACCCTCGATGTACAATGGGCCAATTGATGCGTGTCCCACATAGGACGGTAATTTCGCGTCTCCCATTTATTTGCTCGGGCGAATTCCACCGAGCAGAGGATGTTTAACGGCTCGTTCAAATTTTTGGAGAACAAGCATCCGCGTCTACCTTACCAAGTCGATTCGAATCAAATTTTGAAATATTAGCTTGCCACTTCTTTCTTAGATGGAGAGATGATGCCCGGGAGTAATGTGTTTTTACATGCTCGTTGCTAGCGATTTACTATATGACAAATAGTTGACCCACTCAAAAACGGGAATCAAACCCAAAATGAAATATCTCGATTCAATGAAATAGCTCGTTCACCAGGTCAAAATAGTGAACTAAATCCAAAATTGAACACCTCAATCGAGTAGCATGTTAGACAGTATTATAGTACTCCATGAACATGTTGAAAGTCAAATTAATGAACTTGTTTGATATACGCATATATCCGTTCATGTGTTGATTGCAGACAACTTGTTCTCCAATTTAAATATTTGAATGCAAGTTTATATCGAAACATGGTTTATATCAGTCTTTGATGCATAAAACGCGACCTCCCCCTCTCCCGGACTCCTGCTCTCTCTCTCTCTCTCTCTCCGACAATCTTCAATTCTGTCGCACGCATCCAACACACAAACCTTGTTGGTCCCTCTCGCTTTCTCTCCATCTCTCTCTCTCTTTCTCTCTCTCTCTCT
>NC_041382.1:444557120-444575109 GCF_002162155.2 Triticum dicoccoides
TCCTAGTTCGCATGCATATATACTCCATCTACAGGTCTCTCTCGCACACTATGTATGATTCTCTAGTCCAAGCTAGATATCTTGGGTGCACTCATTGTATGCACACAAATTCCTTGGCTCGTTTCCCGTAACTCTCTCACGCACCACTCTGTCGTCTCGGAGCTCTCCCTTCTCTCTCTCAAACTCTCCATCTACCCGGGTCACACATACACATGCATCTCTCACTCGCACTCGATAGGCCCATCTAAAACTCTATCTCTCTCGCTCGTTCTCTCTCCATCTCACACGCACACACACACACAATCTCATGCCTAGCTAGCCAAGTATGATGGTCTCTTACTCAATTGTAGGCACACGCAGTCCCCCCTATATGTATATGACTAGCTAATCTTAGTCTCCATCACAAAGATGTGCATGTGCATGGTCTATCTCATTTTCTCTCGGGGCATCTTTCTATCGCGCACGCACCTCCCTCGATCTCCCACCCATATAGTCCCCTCACGATCTCGAGGGGATCTCTCTATCACAAACACACCCTCTCGCCCTCCCCATGCGTCCATGTTCTCCATGTGTCCCTCTCGACCTTTGTTCCTTGTTGGCCAGACCTCTATTGGACATGTGCTATAGGGGTGTCTCTCTCCGTTGCAAACAATCACACACTAGCTATCTTCGTGTATCTCCTCGCCTTGCTTTTATATCTCGGAGATGCATGCATGAGATGTTCGCCTAAGAAACAAAAAAACACACACTCTCTCTAATATATCATTTGTTGTCACTTTCTCTTTCACACACATACTCTTTTTGCACACTTACTCGTTCTCCTTCACACACACTTGATCTCTCTCGACTTAGGCACTCTCCTCAGTCCATAGCATATTGATTTATTGAAAAGTCAAACATCACAAAGTTTGAGCATGTACGTGGAGAAAAACAATTACATATAGAATGGCAAACATATACCATTAGATTCACCATGAGATGTAGTTTCGTATGATGTATCTTTGGTATTGTAGATATAAATAACATTTGTGTAAACCTGATCAAAGTTTTCCAAAGTTTGACTTCTAAAAAATTTACATGCACTGCATTATCGAGCAGATGGAATATCTCTTTCCCCCTCTCAGCTATCTGCCGCACCACTCATCCTTATTGAGGCTCCTCAATCTCTCTCAAACTTTATATCCCCCTGGTTCACACGTACACATGTCTCGCTCGCACTATACACACTACAAAAAAATACACTTCCGTGATGATACGTGTTTGTCACAGTAGGTCGCTTTTTTTGTCATGCATGTACATCCATGACAAATTTATGACATAATCAAGATAGTCATACCTGTGCTGTCGTAGAAGTGTTCCATGACATTACCAAAATTATCATCACGGAAGTGTCCACTTCCATGACGATAAATCGCGCGTCACAGAAGTGCTTTCGTCAAGGGTGACCCACATGTGGCATCCACCGTAACGGAACGCCATTAAGCTATCGGGTCGGGTTTTGGATCCGATAACCCGTTAATAGCCCCGACCAATGGGGATTTTCCACGTGTAAAATCATCATTGGCTGGAGGAAACACGTGTCAGCTCATCGATGGGACAGATGTCAACCACTCATTGGACGGAAGGCGCCTATGATACATCGACACATGGCACGGCCCAACAGAGGCCCTTTCCCGTGAAAAGGCCGGCCCGTTTGACTTGGTCAAAAGGTGGCGGGCCGACCCATGGAAAGCCTGTTAACGACATGTTCGCATATAGCCCATTTACAGGCCGCTAACCCGAGGCCCGTTACGCCCTATCTGAATTAGGCCCAGTAGCGTCATCTGGGCCATCCAATATGATTCCAGCCCGTTTTCACTTCTGGCCCATGTATGGCCCATGACGTCTTTCGGCCCATATGAGGCCCTATGTAACTCTTGGCTTATTAACGGACCGTGGTGAAACTGGCCTGTAATGAACAGTGTATCACTTTACACCCATTAATGGCCCGTGGTGAAACTGGCCCATAATGAACAGTGTATCACTTTATACCCATTAACGCCCCGTTATTCCGTTGGGCCGTTTCCACCCCATGTTATCTTTCGGCCTTCTCAGAGCCCATTTATTCTTGGGCTCATTTCCAGCATTCGTTTAGTTACGACCCGTTACTGTCATTTTCTGCTTGTGGGCCAAATTCAGCCCGTGGTTACAGTCGGCCTGTTTGTGGTCCGTTAATACGTTGGGCCGTTTTCATAGCGTCATCAAATACGGCCTATTAACGATGGCCCGTTACGGTCGGCCCATGAACGGATGATTCCAACTCTAGCCCGTTTACGACCATAATGCGGCCTGTTATTGGCCCATGTTTGGCCAATCGATCATACAGCCCGTATAAGGCCCATTGATGATACAGCCCGTAGAAGGCCCATTGTTTCTACGGCCCGTAGAAGGCCTACTGTTTCTACGGCCCGTAGAAGGCCCACTGTTTCTACGGCCCGTAGGAGGCCCAGTGTCACTACAGTAAATATTAGCCCGTGGTTATTGTGGCCTAGTTTTAAAAATAGGTTATTGCAGCCACTAGTTAACCGTGGAAAAAGAACTGCAATGACTACAAGCAAACAAATAAACAAGACAACAAGGAAATAAATAAGCAGGCAACTAATGCTAGGCTATCACGGCTATTACACATATTACATCCACTAGGCATCAAAGTTTGCCACCAGGGCAAATATAGGGAACAAAGCAACATATCATATACACTGGCCGTCAAAATTGGCCACCAGTGCAAATAAACGCGACAGCAAAACAAGAGCATAACTGAAACAACTTCAGAAGAGCTCAAGAAACGTTATCCTAGGTATCCACCATGCTGGCAATAAGCTTAGCAAGTTGATTAGCTTTGTCCTGTTTGGCGCTAAAATCCTCCAACGCTTGCTGTTGCACCAGAAAGTATGCATCTGAATGCTCCAGGGACTTCCGCAGTCCTTCTGCTTCTTGTCGCAGGATAGCTGATTGATGTCTTTCAGCTTGTAGTTGAGACTCAAGAAACCGAACTGATTCAGACAGTGAGTTTGAATAGCTTGTGCAAGCGGTAGTGGCCAGGAACTCCAACACTAAACCAAGACAGGATGTGTCACTATCCTGAACCTTATCTACATTACTTCCTTTACCATTGCTTAATAAGGCACTCTTCCCCAATATTATGTCAGCATTCTAAAAGAAGAAACAAGTAGACACATAACATGTTTAGCATGTACTAGTATATGAAACTCATTTTGGTGAACCAGGTCATTAGTAAGGTGGACAGGATTAAACTACCAAGTCTTCTATTGCCAAGTACTAGTACATAATAAAAGCATCAAACAAACATATATCTATGTCCTATGGTAGCAATGGAATCTTAAATTAGAACAGTTGTTCTTCAGGTTTAGGCACTTGTTCGACATGAACATAGTACAGTAAGATGCAAGAATATAATACTTAAAAATAGAAAATGAGCTCATAGACCTTACCACATTCTTGGTTCAGGACCAGTACAGAACAAGGCATTCCCAGTCATCGTCCAGTAAATGTGTCTTAGGAGAACGTAAGGGAATTTGATGAGTTTCTTTGCCAGTGAAGTACGTTTTCTTTAGGTAATTCTGATACTGTCACCAAGCATTCTTGAAGATAGCAGAGATATTAGCACAGGTTACCTCATCCTGAGTTTCCAAATCGGTCCTTCTCTATAGAGAAAAATGGGAAAATTTGCTGTATTATAACCATCATGGAGGTAGGATGTATGGGACGAAGCAAAGTAATTGCCATGAATAACATTACTTACACATAACTCCTGGACAAACACCAGCAACTGGTATTTTCCTTTATCTTTAGTATAATATTTCCAAGATGGGAAGATACGCACATACGATTTAACAACATCAAATGCGATAGATGCTAAACTACGACTAGCTGGTTGTGCTTCCTCCACAGGAATAGGCGTACTAACCGGTGGAGTTGGGGTTCGTCGTGATAGTACTGGCCCTTTGGGCACTGGAGCTGCCTTACTAACTGCTCCTGTTTGGGAGCTCTGTGGTGGAGATGCTGCTGTGTCAACAGGAACCGGGTTACTATCGGATGGGGTTGGGGTTAGATTGGGTGAAGCTGGTTCTCTGTCCATCATAGTAGGGGTACAATCTGCGAGAGTTTGGGTTATGTGTGGTAGGGCTGGTTCTTGTGCATGTACAACCGGGGTGCTATCTCCACCAAGAGGTAGCACTGTTTTATTTGAAGACCGTGTTTTTAGTCCACTAGATACTGGCATCACTCGCTCCAATTCAAATGGCTGATAAACAGGGAACATAGTTGAATGTACAGACATTGTATGAGAGACATATGCAATAGATAGTGTGGAAAAAAGAGGGCATGTAATAGTTGACATGTATATTGTTTAACTAAAACGGATAGCATGACATAATTTCACATGTATGATGTCTATCTAAACTGGATAGCATAGCATAACATAATTCAAAGATATGATGAATAACTAAACAGGATCGCATGACATAATTCACCTACATGTTATCTAAGTAATCAGGATCGCATCATTTAATTCACATATGTGATTTATATGCTAAACAGAGGGCATTCAATATGATGTCTGAACTAAGAACATGGTGTTGAATATTGTGTATATGATGTCTAAACTATGCAAGGCAAGACACCGTATGCATGATATGAGCAGTATAACCATGCCAAGTTAGAGCATACACCTCAGTGGGGGAATAGGACTGGTCATCTGTCTCTGAATCCATCTCTGAGGAGCTATCGGGGCCCAACAAGAGATCTGCTTCGATAGGTAGCACTGTCTGCTCTGAAGGCCTTGTTTTCACTCCAGATTTTTCCATCTCCCACCCAAATGGCTGATTCACAGGAAGAGTAGTTTAATGTACAAACATTGTCGACAAATGGAAATGTAATGAAGAAAAGGATGGGCAAGATATCATTCAAATATATGATGCCTGGTTAAACAGGATGGCATTACACATTTCACATATATTATGGCTGGCTAAAAGACATGAGACTGCATAATTCCCATATATGATATAGAAACTAAACAGGTGACATTATAGAACATGTCTAAACTAAGCAGATGACATATATGATGTCAAAAGTAGGCACTGCAAGGCAACATATGCATGATATGACTAACATCATCATGCCAAGGTAGAGCAAACACCTTGGGGGGTAAATAGGAGTGGTCAGCGGCGTCCGAATCCGCCTCAGAACAGATATCTTCCTCTGGATTACAATCTGGAGAGGGGTGGGGAGGGTTTGCCATTGAACCCACCATGGAGCGATGTCTGCATGACATTGTATTGCCGTGCAAAACTCTTCTCTTTTTCTCTACATGTTCAGCATGACTGTGTACAATATCTGACATGCATACGAAAAAAATATGGTGATATTATGTAAGGAGAGCATGCAGAAATTTAGGGTGATGGTAAAAACCAGTGGATTGATGTTTTTCCGTTGAACCAAAATAGCTCTAATGGGTCGACGTGAATGTATAATAATAAGTGATGCACCAAGTGTACAACCTCTTTGCCGTAGTCGTGTCGACCTCAGCATCATTGTGTTGGTCGCTGAAGCAGTCGAGGTAGAGGTGGCTGTCGGAGGTGTGGAGGAAGATCTGAGGGCGATGTAGATGGTGTCCAGGGCACTGCTCTGTTGTGATGGATCGTTCTGTCGTTGGAGCAGCTTCAGTGAGCCATAAGACGTCAAGGCTGAAGCAGCACAAGACAGACATCGTCAATCTCAAGTGGGATTCTAATAGCATCTCCAATAGATGATGTAAAATGGATGTAAAATTAACATCAGCAAAAAACACCTGACTACAACAGATGAGGTAAAAACTGTTGACTCTGAACTTAACTGTCGAAACTAAAATTTACTGTGGAATCTGAATGCTACTTTCGAAACTGAACGCAATGGTAGCAGAGAGGCACTTGACATGTAGTTTAGGGAGGGCCTCCAGTTCATCTTCAACCTGCACCCCCCTGAGCCGCCAGCCACCACCGGCCGAACCGCCGGCCCCACCGCCGCCTCGCCGCCCCGAAACAACTCGCCACCGCCGCCCTGGCCAGCTCTTTAGGCCCCCCCCGCCCCCACCCTGAACCCTAAGATAGATACTGGGGTACCTCTCCGGCGAGCCCACATCCCCGCTGCGGGTGGTTTTTCCTTAACTCCGGCGAGCCCCCCCAACCCCTGAAAATCGATTGACCCAAAAGTCAATCCAGTCAACAGAAGTGTGGCTTAATCGGAGCAGAGCAGCAGCACGAGCGAGGGGGAGAGCAGCAACAGTAGCTGGGCGAGCGAGCGATCGAGCGAGAGCCGGAGTAGCAGTAGCAGATCCGGCTGGTATGGCCGCCGTCGCCGAAGGGGCCTCGCACTGGGGGAGAGCCACCATGGAGATGTCGCCCGCGGCACCGGCTTCAAGGTAGCCGCTCCATGGGGGTGCGGGATGGAGCACCATCGGCGCTGGGAGGTCGAGTTAAGGAGAAGGTGCGATGCGATGAGTGTACAACCTTGGTGGCGCCGAGTAGGCCTCGGCTTTGTCTAAGGAGTCGGTGAGGATGCTGCAGTTCCGGTGGAGCAGGTTAAGGTGGTGCTGTGGGGATGGAGCAGCCGCGATAGACGAGGTGATCATCGGAATAGCTCCTTGGAGGTGGAGGACGGGGCGGCTGAACCGGTGGGACGACGAGATGGACGATGGATCCTCATCCGGGGAGGTGGACGAGGGACGTCTAGTTGTTGCGGTGGACAACATCGTCGGGGAAGAGGCTCCGGCTCGGCAGCGGTGACGTGGCGGATGGAGGAGGGTGGCGTTTCAAGGCTGGAGCGGAGAGGTTATGGCGGCCTGGGATTTCGAATGGTGAAAAGGGGGCGATGGAAGGGGGTGAAGCATGACTTAGGAATGCGCTTGTCCAAAATGTAGGGTGTGTTACAAAAGTACCCCCCACCGATTTCAACTAGCGGTCGTTTCGACTCAGTGTTAGAAGGGGGATTTCGCGTGTCGGGATTTGGCAGCTGAAGGGAGTTTTCGCGCCTGTTGTAATTTCGGGATAGCAAGGCATGGGTTGTGAAGGCGCCAGTTTTGGGAGCACGATATCTGAATTTTCGGGATATAACAAGACGTGGGTTGAATTTTAGGGACAAGCCTAACATGTAGTAATATTGTACTTGTACATACCAAATCAATTCGCACTTCCCTCAACCAAAAAGAAAACGAAAAAAATAAAACTATTCACACCACACAAAGAGAGAGTCTTGCCTCGTTTTACTATACACATGCTATTCAAAGCTACTCCCTCCTTCAATCTATATAGGGCCTAATGCGTTTTTCGATGCTAACTTTGACCAAATATTAGAGCAACGATATATGACATGCAACTTACAGAAAGCGCACTGTTAAATTCGTCTATGAAAGGTTCTTTCAATGATATAATTTTCACATTGTGCATGTCATGTATTATTAATCTTGTCAATAGTCAAAGGCGGTCTTAAAAATCTCATTATGCCCTATATAGATGGAAGGAGGGAGTATGAATCCATGTTATGTCTGATTACTTTTTTTCGCTTGCTGTATAATGCATGTAACCTACTCATACCAACATTTTAGTGCATTCCAAATGTCTATACTACCGCTGCAATTCGAACTAAATTTGAATTCATTTCTCTATTTCAATAAGAATCTACAATCATGATTGTTGCCAACTTCAACCATCATAGTTTCCTTGCTATCCGCCAGATATAAATCAGACGGCCTATAATGCAGGATGGCAGGCACACAATCATCAACAACTCCGTTTTTTATAAGATTAGAGATAAAATATATTAAATGTAGTATACCATGTTCATGACCACACCATGTGTATCACCGTTATATATATTCACACATCCGTTGGTTTGAAACACTATGATAAATTCTTCAAATATCTGAATTCTCTTTTTATAATGAAGTATATATGATCTCTACTTGTCTTTTACACCCACACAACCCTCTTATCTTTGTAGCTAGCGCTAACTTTCTCTTGTGCATGCACACACCCGCATCCCTCTCACCATCCCTCAGCATTCTCTAGCTCCATCACGCAAATTCGTCTTTTCACTTTAGGTCGTTCACCCACGGTGTGTGTAGGCCCCCCAACGCCTTCTTTACAACACACATCGATCGATATGCCTCTCTAGCCAGGTGTGCCTAGCACAAACACAAGCTTCCCCTCTTCTCTTGTCACCGTCCATGCCTCACTCCCACCACTCTTTTCATCGTTCTCGTACTCGCACACTCCTCCCCCTCGATATAGTATGCCTCTCGTACCACCTTCTACATGCATCCCTCTCTCTCAATCCTTCTGCTCGTGCCTCATTTGCTTCTAACACACACATGCATGTATACCGATCGATCTCCCAACATATACCTAGATCGACTTTAACTACCCCCCCATCGATCGATGTACCTCACAAGTTATGTCTCTCCTTTCTCTTACAAAGGGCGATTGATCTTCCTATGTAGTTATGTCTGCTTACCACAACCACATCGTCCCCCCTCATCATTCGTGCATGCCTCCTGACCCGTCTCTCACATGCATGTGCACAGACAACAAGCAGCCATCTCCTCTCTGATTGATATTGCGGGCGTGCCCTCCGTTTGTCTAGCAAGTCTATCCCACCATTTGTTAGAAGAAACTCCACTACCACCCCCTCCAACACTCTAGCTTTGTCTCTCTCCCAACCTTATTCATCTCCTGCACATATGCATGGATGTCGATCGATCTCTCTTAATACATGAGGCAGATCGATCTCCTTAATACATGAGGTAGGCCTCTCTCCTCCTCCACACATATACCAGCCATTGTACCTCTATAGTTAATTGGGCCTCCCTCTTCCCCCACCACACACCGATAGTCGAGCGCTGCAGGTAGGTATTGTAACGCCCTCGATGCGGCTATATCTCCCACGTGTCGAAGCACGACTTAGAGGCATAACCGCATTGAAAGCAATGTCGCAAGTGAGGTAATCTTCGCAAACAACCCATGTAATACAATAAGGGAAAAGATACATAGTTGGCTTACAATCGCCACACACAAATACATGAATAAAGCATTACATCAACCAGATACACACAAGGTCCGACTATGGAACCAAAATAAAAGAAGAACCCCAAATGCGACAAGGTCCCCGATCGACCCCAACTGGGCTCCACTACTGATCAACTAGAACAAAACAACACAAAGGACAAGATCTTCATCGAGCTCCTCCTGAGCTTGGTTGCGTCATCTGCAAGGACTCATCGGCACCTGCAAACTGGTTTGGAAGTATCTGTGAATCACGGGGACTCAGCAATCTCGCACCCTCACGATCAAGACTATTTAAGCTTATGGGCAAGGAAAAAGGTATGAGGTGGAGCTGCAGCAAGCGACTAGCATATATGGTGGCTAACATACGCAAATGAGAGCGAGAAGAGAAGGCAAAGCACGGTCGATAAAAGTATGATCAAGAAGTGATCCTAGAACAACCTACGTCAAGCATAACTCCAACACCGTGTTCACTTCCCGGACCCCGCCAAGAAGAGACCATCACGGTTACACACGCGGTTGATGTATTTTAATTAAGGTCAACTTCAGGTTTTCTACAACCGGACATTAACAAATTCCCATCTGCCCATAACCGCGGGCACGACTTTCAAAAGTTCAAATCCCTGCAGGGGAGTCCCAACTTAGCCCATGACAAGCTCTCACGGTCAACGAAGGAATAGACCTCCTCCCGAGACATTCCGATCAGACTCGGTATCCCGGTTCTACAAGACACTTCGACAAGTTAAAACAAATCCAGCAACACCGCCCGAATGTGCCGACAAATCCCGATAGGAGCTGCACATATCTCGTTCTCAGGGCACACTCAGATGAGCTCTCCATACAACTAAAACCAAACCTCGAGTTTCCCCGAGGGGGCGCTGCATAGGACTCTAGTTTGGACCAACACTCAGAGGAGCACTGGCCCAGGGGGGGTATAAATAAAGATGACCCTTGAGTCCACGGAACCCAAGGGAAAAAAGGCTAGGTGGCAAATGGTAAAACCAATGTTGGGCATTGCTGGAAGAGCTTTAATCAAGGCGAACTATCAAGGGGTTCCCATTATAACCCAACCGCGTAAGGAAGGAAAAATCCGGGAACATAACACCGATATGACGGAAACTAGGGCGGCAAGAGTGGAACAAAACACTAGGCGAGAGGCCGAGCCTTCCACCCTTTACCAAGTATATAGATGGATTAAGATAACAAGATAATATAATGATATCCCAACAAGTAAATAATGGTCCAACAAGGAACGGTCTCCAATCTTCACCTACAACTAGCAACGCTATAAGAGGGGCTGAGCAAAGCGGTAACATAGCCAATCAATGGTTTGCTAGGACATGGTGGGTTAGAGGCTGAACATGGTAATTTGGGAGGCTTGAAAGCAAGTGGTAGGCATCGTAGCATGGCATAGCAAAAGAGCGAGCATCTAGCATAGCAAAGATAGTAGTGATTTCGAGGGTATGATCATCTTGCCTGCAATGTGGTCAGAGTTGACTGGATCCTCGAAAGAAAAACTCAACGGGCTCCTCGTTAGTGAACTCGTCTCCCGGCTCTACCCAAACAAGACAAACAAGCAAACGGAACACAATCAACCACGTGCAAGGCTCAAACAATATGATGCAATGATGGTATGCTATGCGGGATGCGATGCGGGATGCATCTGCAAGATTTGACAAGGATTGAAAGAACCTGGCCTCAACTTGGGAATCCAAGTGTTCCACTGTAAAGATGAGATGAAATCACTTGAAAATGATATAAAGAACGCCGGAATCGGAGTTACGGTTTGGAAATGGCAAGCAAATCAAATATGGCCACGTTCTGCGATTTACAGCAAGTAGCCATCTAAATGCAACAAGATGAACATGCCACAGCACCCAAACATGACAACAAAATACATGACAGGAATCCATTCGTGATGCTTAACAAAAGTCTAGCACTGAGCTACGGCCAATTCATCCATTAACAGGTTCAAACAAGCATGGCAAAAATGCATATGACAAACAGATCTCAGACTTAGTGAAATTAACACTTGTCTGGAATTTTAGATCAGGTAGCACACTTTGGAGCATGAAAACTATATGCTACAGGACCAGAACATGGCAAAGTAAAGCATGGCATGGATCTACTCAAAGAGCTTAATAAAAGTCCCTTAGTGACCTTGAGCCAAAAGGGATCAGAAAATACATTTGCAAGCATGTGAACATGGCAAAAACATAATCAGTTCTCAGACTTAGTGAAAACTGGAACAAGCTGAAACAGATATCAAGTAGGCATGTTTACGAGCTCGATGCACTCACTACGGAGCAAGTCATGACAATCTAAGCATACACCCATCAAGAATACACAAATGCAAGCTAGACATGGTAAGAACAATAACATAGCATGCACGGATCAACTACAACGTCCTCGGCAAAATTGCTAACAAGTAGACAATCTGCCCAGATTCACGAAATAGCAAAAGTAGAGCTCGATTGACTCAAGCTAGGGTGCTCCATAAATGCAAACAAAGACATGGATGGATAGAGCACTACAAGATTAACAAAACATCCTTACTGATCATCCTCAAAGAGGCACGGATCACTAGGTAACAACATGAACATATGGCATCATGAGAAAAACAGATCAAGGACTTAGTGGAATTGCTATCCCTGAAATCTGCATTACCAAGTGCCTCACTTTGCAAGCTTGTGCTAGTCACCACACACATCACAAAAATACATGGGTTGCACCTCTGGAAAGATGGCAAACCCCTTAACAAAACGCATGTAGAGATCATGGGCATATCATGCACACATTAATCATGGACAAAATGACAAATATCTAAATGCAGTAGCAGATCGGACAATTATCTCAAGTAGCACTCTTCTAACAGCATTTCGGGCATCAAGATGAACTCAAATGAAAATGATGCAATGAAATGAAATGATGCACTCTCAGATACGAACATTTTGATATGCTATATGCCCAAAATGGAGCTACGGATGCAGAGATACAATGCGATGAACATAGCAATTTATCTAGGGTTTCGGGCAAAAAGTCAACCGTCCCAAATTTCCAGATCTGGGTCTGGCACAGATTCCGAAGCAGCTCGCCGGAGTTACTATAGTAGGGTCCGCCGGAGTTGGAAGGGGCTGGCCGGAAGGGTGCGGGCGTGGAGGAAGGAGGAGGCCGGAGCTAGCGACGGCAGCGGACGCGGTTGGCGGCGGGGCGGCGGCGCTCGCCGGCGCGGGACGGCGGCCGCCGGCGAGGAGGTGCGGGACGCGGGCGGAGGGAGGCGGCTCGGGCGAGGCGGCGCACCTCTGGCCCGGATCAGCGGCGGGAGGGCCGGCCTCGGGCCCGCGGGCCGCGTCGTGCGGGACGGCGAGGTGGGGCGCGCCGGCGCCACGTGGCGGGGCGTGATAAGCCGGGCGGCGGCAGTCGGACGAACGGACGCGTCCGGCGGCGAGAGGTAGAAGACGACTAGGGTTTCGGGAGAGGAAGAAAGAGAATTTCGGAGGGGTCTTTAAATAGGCATAGGAGGAGCTAGGAGAGTCCAAATGAGGTGCGGTTTTTGGCCACGCGATCGTGATCGAACGCTCTAGATGATGGAGAGGGTTTTGGTGGGTTTTGGGCCAAATTGGAGGGGTGTTGGGCTGCAACACACACGAGGCCATTTTGGTCCCTCGATTAACCATTGGAGTATCGAACGAAGTCCAAATGATACGAAACTTGACAGGCGGTCTACCGGTAGTAAACCAAGGCCGCTTGGCAAGTCTCGGTCCAGTCCGGAAATGTTTAATCCCCACACACGAAAGAAAGGTAGAAATGACCACCGGAGGAGAACGAAGCGCCGGAATACAAAATGGACAACGGGGAAAATGCTCGAATGCTTGAGATGAACACGTATGCAAATGCAATGCACATGATGACATGATATGAGATTCATGACACCGATAACAACACACGGAGACAAAAACCCGAACCCGAGAAAATAAAATAACTTAAGCTTGAAACGGCAAGAGTTGGAGTACATATAGGGTAAATCACATCCGGGGTGTTACAACACTCCACCACTACGAAAGGATCTCGTCCCGAGATCTAGGACTGAAAGAACGCTGGGTACTCGGAACAGAGGTGATCCTCGCGTTACCAGGTAGCTTCACGGTCGGAATGGTGTGACCACTTGACTTTGAGGAATTTGATTGACTTGTTGCGAGTCTTGCGTTCAGTCTCTTCGAGAATAGCAATTGGGTGCTCACGATAAGAGAGATCTTCTTGGAGCTCAATGTTCTTGTAGTTGACGGTGCAGTCAGGAGTCTTGAAGCACTTTCGGAGCTGAGAGACATGGAACACGTCATGAACCTGGCTCTGATACCAACTTGTAACACCCTCGATGCGGCTATATCTCCCACGTGTCGAAGCACGACTTAGAGGCATAACCGCATTGAAAGCAATGTAGCAAGTGAGGTAATCTTCGCAAACAACCCATGTAATACAATAAGGGAAAAGATACATAGTTGGCTTACAATCGCCACACAAATACATGAATAAAGCATTACATCAACCAGATACACACAAGGTCCGACTACGGAACCAAAATAAAAGAAGAACCCCAAATGCGACAAGGTCCCCGATCGACCCCAACTGGGCTCCACTACTGATCAACTAGAACAAAACAACACAAAGGACAAGATCTTCATCGAGCTCCTCCTGAGCTTGGTTGCGTCATCTGCAAGGACTCATCGGCACCTGCAAACTGGTTTGGAAGTATCTGTGAGTCACGGGGACTCATCAATCTCGCACCCTCGCGATCAAGACTATTTAAGCTTATGGGTAAGGAAAAAGGTATGAGGTGGAGCTGCAGCAAGCGAATAGCATATATGGTGGCTAACATACGCAAATGAGAGCGAGAAGAGAAGGCAAAGCACGGTCGATAAAAGTATGATCAAGAAGTGATCCTAGAACAACCTACGTCAAGCATAACTCCAACACCGTGTTCACTTCCCGGACCCCCGCCGAGAAGAGACCATCACGGTTACACACGCGGTTGATGTATTTTAATTAAGGTCAACTTTAGGTTTTCTACAACCGGACGTTAACAAATTCCCATCTGCCCATAACCACGGGCACGGCTTTCGAAAGTTCAAATCCCCGTAGGGGAGTCCCAACTTAGCCCATGACAAGCTCTCACAGTCAACGAAGGAATAGACCTCCTCCCGAGACATTCCGATCAGACTCGGTATCCCGGTTCTACAAGACACTTCGACAAGTTAAAACAAATCCAGCAACACCGCCCGAATGTGCCGACAAATCCCGATAGGAGCTGCACATATCTCGTTCTTAGGGCACACTTAGATGAGCTCTCCATACAACTAAAACCAAACCTCGAGTTTCCCTGAGGGGGCGCGGCACAGGACTCTAGTTTGGACCAACACTCATAGGAGCACTGGCCCGGGGGGTTTAAATAAAGATGACCCTTGAGTCTGCGGAACCCAAGGGAAAAAAGGCTAGATGGCAAATGGTAAAACCAATGTTGGGCATTGCTGGAAGAGCTTTAATCAAGGCGAACTATCAAGGGGTTCCCATTATAACCCAACCGCGTAAGGAACGCAAAATCCGGGAACATAACACCGATATGACGGAAACTAGGGCGGCAAGAGTGGAACAAAACACTAGGCGAGAGGCCGAGCCTTCCACCCTTTACCAAGTATATAGATGCATTAAGATAACAAGATAATATAATGATATCCCAACAGGTAAATAATGTTCCAACAAGGAACGGTCTCCAATCTTCACCTGCAACTAGCAATGCTATAAGAGGGGCTAAGCAAAGCGGTAAAATAGCCAATCAACGGTTTGCTAGGACATGGTGGGTTAGAGGCTGAACATGGCAATTTGGGAGGCTTGAAAGCAAGTGGTAGGCATCGTAGCATGGCATAGCAAAAGAGCGAGCATCTAGCATAGCAAAGATAGTAGTGATTTCGAGGGTATGATCATCTTGCTTGCAATGTGGTCAGAGTTGACTGGATCCTCGAAAGCAAACTCAACGGGCTCTTCGTTAGCGAACTCGTCTCCCAGCTCTACCCAAACAAGACAAACAAGCATACGGAACACAATCAACCACGTGCAAGGCTCAAACAATATGATGCAATGATGGTATGCTATGCGGGATGCGATGCGGGATGCATATGCAAGATTTGACAAGGATTGCAATAACCTGGCTTCAACTTGGGAATCCAAGTGTGCCACTGGAAAGATGAGATGAAATCGCTTGAAAACGATATAAAGAACGCCGGAATCGGAGTTACGGTTTGGAAATGGCAAGCAAATCAAATATGGCCACGTTCTGCGATTTACAGCAAGTAGCCATCTAAATGCAATAAGATGAACATGCTACAACACCCAAACATGACAACAAAATACATGGCAGGAATCCATTCATGATGCTTAACAAAAGTCTAGCACTGAGCTATGGCCAATTCATCCATTAACAGGTTCAAACAAGCATGGCAAAAATGCATATGACAAACAGATCTCAGACTTAGTGAAATTAACACTTGTCTGGAATTTCAGATCAGGTAGCACACTTTGGAGCATGAAAACTATATGCTACAGGAACTGAACATGGCAAAGTAAAGCATGGCATGGAGCTACTCAAAGAGCTTAACAAAAGTCCCTTAGTGACCTTGAGCCAAAAGGGATCAGAAAATACATTTGCAAGCATGTGGACATGGCAAAAACATAATCAGTTCTGAGACTTTGTGAAAACTGGAACATGCTGAAACAGATATCAAGTAGGCATGTTTACGAGCTCGATGCACTCACTACGGAGCAAGTCATGACAATCTAAGCATACATCCATCAAGAATACACAAAATGCAAGCTAGACATGGTAAAAACAATAACATAGCATGCACGGATCAACTACAACATACTCGGCAAAATTGCTAACAAGTAGACAATCTGCCCAGATTCACGAAATAGCAAAAGTAGAGCTCGATTGACTCAAGCTAGGGTACTCCATAAATGCAAACAAAGACATGGATGGATAGAGCACTACAAGATTAACAAAACATCCTTACTGATCATCCTCAAAAGAGGCACGGATCACTAGGTAACAACATGAACATATGGCATCATGAGAAAAACAGATCAAGGACTTAGTGGAATTGCTAAGTCCCTGAAATCAGCATTACCAAGTGCCTCACTTTGCAAGCTTGTGCTAGTCACCACACACATCACAAAAATACATGGGTTGCACCTCTGTAAAGATGGCAAAACCCTTAACAAAACACATGTAGAGCTCATGGGCATATCATGCACACATTAATCATGGCAAAAATGACAAATATCTAAATGGAGTAGCAGATCGGACAATTATCTCAAGTAGCATTCTTCTAACAGCATTTCGGGCATCAAGATGAACTCAAATGAAAATGATGCAATGGAATGAAATGATGTACTCTCCGAGGCAAACATTTTGATATGCTATATGCCTAAAATGGAGCTACGGATGCAGAGATACAATGTGATGAACATAGCAATTTATCTAGGATTTCGGGCAAAAAGTCAACCGTCCCAAATTTCCAGATCTGGATCTGGCACGGATTCCGAAGCAGCTCGCCGGAGTTATTGTAGCAGGGTCCGCCGGAGTTGGAAGGGGCCGGCCGAAAGGGTGCGGGCGTGGAGGAAGGAGGAGGCTGAGCTAACGACGGTAGCGGACGCGGTTGGCGGTGGGGTGCCGGCGCGGGACGGCGGCCGGCCCGGGTGCGACGGCGCTCGCCGGAGCGGGGCAGCGGCCGCCGGCGAGGAGGCGCGGGACGCGGGTGGAGGGAGGCGGCTCGGGCGAGGCGGCGCACCTCTGGCCCGGATCGGCGGCGGGAGGGCCGGCCTCGGGCCCGCGGGCCGCGTCGGTGCGGGACGGCGAGGTGGGGCGCGCCGGCGCCACGTGGCGGGGCGTGATAGGCCGGGCGGCGGCGGTCGGACGAAACGGACACGTCCGGCCCGAGCGGACGCGTCTGGCGGCGAGAGGTGGAAGACGACTAGGGTTTCAGGAGAGGAAGAAAGAGAATTTCGGAGGGGTCTTTAAATAGGCATAGGAGGAGCTAGGAGAGTCCAAATGAGGTGCGGTTTTCGGCCACGCGATCGTGATCGAACGCTCTAGATGATGGAGAGGGTTTTGGTGGGTTTTGGGCCAAATTGGAGGGGTGTTGGGCTGCAACACACACGAGGCCTTTTTGGTCCCTCGGTTAACCGTTGGAGTATCGAATGAACTCCAAATGATACGAAACTTGACAAGCGGTCTACCGGTAGTAAACCAAGGCCGCTTGGCAAGTCTCAGTCCAATTCAGAAATGTTTAATCCCCACACACGAAACAAAAGGTAGAAATGACCACTGGAGGAGAACGAAGCGCCGGAATGCAAAACAGACAACGGGGAAAATGCTCGAATGCATGAGATGAACATGTATGCAAATGCAATGCACATGATGACATGATATGAGATTCATGACACCGATAACAACACACGGAGACAAAAACCTGAACCCGAGAAAATAAAATAACTTAAGCCGGAAACGGCAAGAGTTGGAGTACATATAGGGTAAATCACATCCAGGGTGTTACAGGTATCCATGCCACAGAGACAAACTGCACATGCCCCATCTCACGTTCCAGTAGGCCAACCACTCTATATCTTTGACGTGGGCACACACACAAATTCGATGGCACTCTCTATCGATCGCGCGCGCACACACACACACACATCATCCCTCTCTTCGATTCTATGGACACCTCAAGCCGATGATACCTCCACTCTCTTCTCGTGGATCGCCCCCTCTATATATATGTTATATCCAGGACTCTATTTCACACACATTGCATATGTTAAATTTTTTGATTGACCCCCCCCCC
>NC_041382.1:444575287-444589588 GCF_002162155.2 Triticum dicoccoides
AGAACCCACACACTATATCTCTCTAGGTTTGTATATCTCTCACACAACCGCACGCAGGTGGTGTACGTATACAAGAAGAGAATAGGTGCACCGTGCACGTACTCACGCTTCGTGCCCAGCCACACCCGCGTGGGTACACGGTGGAGCTCATTTCTTTACGAAATGGCATCCCATGTGCTAATTTGAACGCCTGTAGCGGTTGTTTACCTAGGGAGGTCGTGTACCACACGTGCACGAAACAAAGTTCGACTTGACGCATTGCCGCGTTATTTTTAAGTAAAGTTATAGCGCTCAATGGCACATACACAGAATATAAAACGATTTTTATGGAGGAAAAGGTAGTCCGCTCTTCAGAGTATCTCACACAAGGCTCCGGTGGCCTCTCTCTCTCACCGTTGGTCACTGATCCGGCCGCATCCCGTCCGCCGGGGGAAAGGGAGTGCGGTGGCCTCTCTCTCTCACCATTGGTGACTGATCCGGCCGCATCCGGTCCGCCGGGGGAAAGGGAGTGCGGTGGCCTCTCTCTCTCTCTCACCGTTGGCCACTGATCCGGCCGCATCCCGTCTGCCGGGGGAAAGGGAGGAAGTGCATCGTTTCTCCGTTCGACGGTGCCGAGGCAGCACGTCCCGATCTGCGGTACACGTCGTTCTGTCTGACCAAGCTCCGGCGCGACAGGGCCTACGCCACCTGCTCGCAGATTCCGCCCGCCGCCGCTCACCTAGTTACATCCCGACGACCTCCAGGTATACCCTCCGGCCTTGCTCCATTGCCCATTTTCCCACGTCACTGCATGTGGATCTTCCATAGTTCTTTGCCCAAAACGTAGCTCGTTCGGCGTACTTTCCATATTGCATTCTCGTCCTCACACCGTTTTAGACAAACACAACCGTGTTGTTATCTTCCCTTAGGACAAGGAATATGCTTCTTTTTTGTCGTCGCATGTGTCATCAACTGTTATTGGCCAGTAATTGTTTCCTTTCTACCTCTTTTTTGCAAACAGGACTATCCATTTCACGTCGTTGCTATTGCGACCTTTTGGTGAACTGCACAAATCACTTTTTTCTTAAGAGTGTTTTGTGCAGTTGTACTAAAATGTCACACAGGCAATGTCTCTACATTTCAGTGCGACTACACAAAGGGAGATTGGTTTTGCTCTATCCTCCTCATCCAACTCCGAGCCTAATCTTCTCCAACTAGTTAGTCTTAAGAGAGACTGCAAAGGTGACCGGCTTCTATTTGTGTGTTTATTGTTTCATCAGCAGTCCTCTATTATCGTAATCACACTTGATATCTTTGGAACAGGGACACTCAGCTCTATTTTAGTGGAACTGCACAAAATGATCGGAATGTTGCATGCTCCAGACAGCTACTTTTTTCCCAACATGCCTTGTTGATTTAGACAGAGCTGGGGGGACGCTGCTGCCAATGAAAGCATGGATCAATTTTAATTTAACACCTTCTCACAACTTTGTCTTCAGTTGTGATGTAATTATTAGCTCTAATCTTCTAATAATTCACATGCATTAGAAAGGAAGTTAGTTTTTTATTGTTTCCGAAAGAGCATCGATGGCAAGACACGCGAAACAAAAGCTGAAAGCTCACACCATTGTACAATTTCATGTCGCTGGAAAATTATTTGTATAGTACGTCAATTATGTAAACAAATGATGGAAGCTTGATAGCATTGCCAGAAGCCTCTTCATCATCTGGGTCCATGTACCATGCACAAAATTATACTCCTTTGTTCCTAAATATTTGTCTTTATACAAAATTTCAAACGGGCATATTTTAGAGTGTAGATTCACTCATTTTGCTTCGTATGTGTACTCCCTCCGTTCCTAAATATTCTATTCGTCTTAACACAGATCTCGACAAGTGACTACATACGGAGCAAAATGAGTGAATCTACACTCTAAAATATGTCTATATACATCCGTATGTGACAGGCCATTTGAAATGTCTAAAAAGACAAATATTTGAGTAGTCACTCGTTGAAATCTCTAGAAAGACAAATACTCCGGAGTATATTTAAGAACCGAGGGGGTAGTGCACAACCGCATGGGAGACTCAGCCCGGTCGTTGCGCCGCATTAATAGTGAGTAATGAGCAGTCAAATCATAAGCCCCTCCTTTCCCACTATAAGTTGCTCTGTAGAAGCAACCATCAATACGCTCTTCTTTGAATCCGCTCATACTACTCCATCTGTCACTGTTTATACATCACGCTTCAGAAAAAAGAAAAAAATCTGTGGGACCAAGGCGACTAGCGATCGGCCTGAAAAATAGCATTGGTAGTTATAGCACGGCGTCTATTACTAGAGGGAATAATGCGTACACACATGCATACAGTGCTTCCACCCCGGGTACACACATGCATGCACTCCATAGTAGTACAGTACATGGAGAGAAAATTGTGGACTTGATTGCGGTTACCACGCCCTAATTAATTGAGCATTATACCAAACGCGTCTAAAGTCTCTCTGGTGGTGGAAATGCATTGAGAGAAATGCATCATAATGAAGTGCGCCCTGTAAACTGTGACGGAGGGTGGAGTAGTATGAAGGTGCAAAACCAAGTACGCGTACTACTGCGCTTGGCTCTTCGCCCCTTCGTGAAGTCGAACAATGATGGTACTCCGCATGTTGGGTACTGCAGTGTATGCCTCTGACATCTGACACCGAATGGACTGATGCATGTCCACCGAGGGTAGGTTGCATTAGTCAAAAGGCGTAAGCGAGCTTCACCTTGTCCTGCAAGCTTCTCCTGATTCTACGAGTTGACGGGACACACCAAAAAGTAGTGCTAGTCCATACTCCCTCCTTTTCGGTTAATATGGCTTAAACTTTTTTGCGGGTAAATGAGAGAGCTTTATTCATATATAATCATTCTTAGGACGATCAGCCAAGACACTGGTCACTAGGAAGCGAGGTACCCCGCAAAAAAAGAAGTAGGAAGCGAGGTGTTTCATCAAGCCAGCTCTCGGCCACATTCAAAGTGCAGCAAGCACGGTTCGCACGAAGATGCGCCGCAAGGTTTGCTGACCTGTTTACATGCTGAACAACAAAAAAAAGAGGAAATATTACTGAGCGCTACTATTTGTAATAGGGTATGAGCCAGAATTAAGCGAGAACTGTGGCGAGTGTTCCATGCAATCAACTTCCATTATCACATGCGAGAACCCTCGAAGAGAACCAAATGTGTTGAAGATTGCTTTATCACATTTTAAAATTATAATAAGAGTGCAGACGCTCCTCCATCCGGTTCCTAGTACTAGTATAGTACGCACCTTTATGGACTATAGTAGTAGTACTAGTAAACTTTGCGCTTGGCTGTTCGGGAAGTCGAACAATAATAGCACTAGTAGTATAGTGTATGCTTCTGGCAATCTGACACTGAATTAACTGTTGCACGTCCACCGCCTGAGCGAGGGAGAGCTTGCATTAGTCAAAAGTTTCTCCTTGTCCTACGAGCCACCGCGCGCAAGCTTCTCCCGCCCTGCAACCTTCTCCTCGTTCGGCAAGTTGACGGGACACAACAAAGTAATGCTAGTCCATGCTGCCTCCTCTCCGGTTAAGATGGCTTAATTTCAAACGAGATAAATACACTGTCTGTCACTATATATTTGTAAAAATACGGTCAGTGGACTTCATAATACGCTCATTGCGCTCAATATATATATTTTCCGGTGTTCATACGGTCACTAGCTCACCCTGACTGAGTATGTGTGTGCATGCACGTGTAGGTTGAGCACTTGAGCGTGACCGTGCGTGTTCCGTCGTGTGCTCAGACATGCATGCATTAGGGCGTCGCGCACGTTTTTGCGTCCATGTGTATGTGTGACTGTTGCATACATGTAGGGGGACTACATGTAGTGGCCACTAAGTAGCAGTCAAATCACACAGTAAGTTAGTCGGAAGAAGCAACCATCATTTCACTCTTGAATGAAACGTATGCAATATAAAATGGTTGATATGGAGAGAAAAAGAAAACCACTATATATACACTAGCAGGAGCCTAAGCTACAAGCCTGCTTGCTTAGGTTGCTCTCTTCACAAGCATAGAACGACGGGCCTGATCCCGCAGCTGGGGGAAGGGAACAATGTTCTGCGTAGACGCGGTCGACATCGGCGAGGGAGAAAACCCACAGTCGGTGCGTCCCAATCGGGGCTCACCATGGTATGGGCCGATGCCGTGTCCCAATCGCCCTTCTAGCTATAGCCCGACATCCCAGGTAGTCCATCTTCCTTTTGGAGCCGGCTTGCTCCACTGCCGTAGCTCCATCTCCATGTCGATCTTTCTCTACTTCTACCGGCTTCTATTTGTGATGAGTTTATGTCTCATGAACTAGTGCCAGTACTATTATTATAATCACACTTCTTCAATATCTTTGCCATCAGGGATGCTCAGGTCGATTTTAGTGG
The DNA here is from genome assembly GCF_002162155.2 of Triticum dicoccoides. Classification (NCBI taxonomy): domain Eukaryota; kingdom Viridiplantae; phylum Streptophyta; class Magnoliopsida; order Poales; family Poaceae; genus Triticum; species Triticum dicoccoides. The sequence goes on from NC_041382.1 coordinate 444,579,708, forward strand.
AACTGCACAAAAGCATCGTATGATCCGAGGGTGCCAGCCGTCTTTCCTTCCCGACATGGAAAGTGCTATGGAACAAGAGGTACCAGAAGGTGGAGAACCAAAGAGTGCTACTTCTATTGTTGCTGACATTCTCACTAAAGAATCTCCCTCTAGCACATTCCTTCGACAGGTTCTACCTGGCCAGGAAATTAAATCATGTTTAGGGTTTAGGGTTTAAGTCGTAATGACCCCATCAGTAGTTTTTCTATCGTACACGCTCTCACAACTTTTTTCTTTAGTTGTGAAGTAAATATTGGCTATGATCTGTGAATCATTGAGATGCATCAGCATGCGTGTTAGTTTTCCTTTGTATTTGATGGAATGTTGTAACGGGGCAACCTTGGAATAGGAATGAAAATGGAGTGGAAAAGTTTCCGTTTTTCCGGAGAAAAAATGGAAATGGAGAGAAACCAACGTTTCGTTTTGTTGGATTGCGCCATCAAGCAAAACCAATGTTTAAATCACGTTTGTCGTGTTCGTGTCTCACCCTCCTCCACGGCTCGACCCCACACAGTCGCTCGGCATGCCACTCACCGCAAACTGAGTAGTATACCATAACTTTCCCACCTGCTTGTTGATGGATCGCGCCATGGAGTACTAGCACTACCGGAAGAGATTCACGAGTTGGGGGAGGACAGCTAGCTGTAGCACAGACTCCCAAGAACTTACTACTGGAAGAGATCGCGCATGTTGTAGCCGGCTATTGCAACCTTTGAAGACGGAGCAGCCGCGTGCACCCGGAAGTGGCGCGGGCGATGCTCTCTCGGCCAGCGCACCGCAATCAATGCTGGCGCCAGTGAGAGGTCGCGTCCGCTCTGGCCGGGCATGAATGCGACACTGACCGTTTCGGGCGGGAAGCACGCGCGGGTCATGAAGAGGGTTCGGGTTGGTCAAGACCGGCCATGGCACCGGTCCGGGCATGCGCAAACAAGAGATGTTGTATGTTAATATTGCTGCGTATATAATTAACAACGTAAATAATGTGCCAGTTGGACAAATATGATTGGAGATGGAGATGGAAATGGAATTTTACGTAAACACGGATATGCATGTCTATGTCTATGTGTGTGTGCGCGACGACTCTCATGACCTGGAAGCAGGGGCGTGTTTTTGATCGAGTTTTCTTTCTTGGTATGTTAGAAAATCAGTTTGTCTAATTCATATCTAGATGTTATTTAAGGATATCACATCTAAGCTCCCACAAGTATATAATGTAGCAACAAGAAACAAAAAAAACTAGGAAAAGACCAAAAACACAGTGTACATCAACTTATATGTGACATAACTATGTCACATCTAGATGTGTCCTAGACAGACCCTTAAAAAATTGTCCGCCAGTTTTTGTTTCTTTTTTCCGGGAACACGCGTATTCTATTTAAAACCACTGCTATGGAGAGATTTTTTTACTCCATTATAGCCTCTTGTTTGATAGAGTTTCTTGCGTCTCGCTCTCTCACCCTCTCCATATCAAAACAAGATGACAATGTCCACTCTATCTCTCTCCTCACCAGTGGTCACAGATCCGGCCGAATCCCGTCCGCTGCGGGAGGTGAGGAGGTGCAGCGTTGACGTTGTCGCCATCGGCGATGGAGGAAGCCGATGCGCACCGTCCTCTCGGAGCCGGCGCTGGCACGGACGAAGATCCTCCGCGCCCTTGTTCGCTGCCGTCGTGTGGGCAGATCCCGCCTGCTCGCCAAACGACATCTCGCCCACCTAAGGTATAACTTCTTGTACTGGTCCAGCTCCCCAGGTCGCTGCGTGCGGGTTTTCTTCTATGCGACTACTCCCTAGCTCCCCATGCATAGTAGCTAGGGTTCGTCGGCTGGTCCAACATCACCTACTAGTACTATTATAGAGGAAATGCCACTCAAAAAGTTGTCTTGATTTATGCCTCGGTGGAGGTATACATGTTGTTTCGACAAAAAGTACATGGTGGTTGTGCGGTCATTGTCCATATGGTGGTAGTACTATCACTGGTTAAATGAAGAAATGCTTTTTTTCTCAGGTATCCTAGTTTAGTTCCCATCAAGATAATTATGATGCTTCTGTTTGTTGGTGTACTTTTCATTAATTCTTATTGACTATTGAGATGTCGTTGCTAACCCTTTTTTATATTTTTGGAAACAGCGATGCGTGTCTCCATACTCGGGCATGTCTTCCTCAATTTTAGTGGAACTGCACAAAATTGCATGGCCATTGTTGTTCCGCCTCACTGTCCTCTGCCACGTGGTTCTTCCTTCCTCGAGCTTGATTACTGAGAAGAAACAAACCATAGTGAGGATTTGTCGAACTTCTTAGGTGCCTCACCCAAACTTGATGCCAAATGGATGATGCATCACCACGATGACCTACCGATGCTCATGGTTGCGCCTCATGGTTGCATCGGCTGGTGAAGCTAATCAATTTTCGACGAAAAACAAGCTTTCTTCCATCAGTGCTCTTTGCTTGTTACGCACAAAGATGATATCCTTCGTCAGTTCACCTTGGTTGCGTTGGAGACGCAGTCGTCTTTCACGTTGGTGCAATTTTCGCTAGGGTTTTACGACAGGTAGGCCCAAAATGTGGCTGGCTCACCTATCATACAGCCAAAAGCAGGTGCAATGAAGGCACCGGAGCTCAGTCCGTACTACAGTAGTATATATATAAGCGGGAGCCTCAGTGTTTGTTCGCTAGGGTTTAGCCTCTCCACACGCTCGCCGCACTACATATATGTTACTCCCTCTGTTCCGAATTACTCCCTCCGTTCCGAATTACTTGTCTTAGGTTTGTCTAGATACGGAGGTATCTAGCACTAAAATGAGTCTACATACATCCGTATCTAGACAAATCCAAGACAAGTAATTCGGAACGGAGGGAGTACTTGTCTTAGATTTGTCTAGATACAGAGGTATCTAGCACTAAAATGAGTCTAGATACATTTTCTAGGGTTTGCTATATTCACAGTATCTCACCCTCTCTTCCCCAGATCTAAACAAGACTGTGTTGGCCTCTTGTCTCTCTCCCCCCTCATAGCTGGTGAAGGAGGCGTCTGTATCCCGTCGCACTGGGAAGGGGAGGAGGTGCAACGTTCACTCTATCGCCTTCGGCGAGGGAGGCAATCCACTGCCGGTTGTGCTGTTCTCTATCACCCAGCGCATGTGCGGGAGGGCCACCGACCCCTTCTTCCTCGCTGTCGTACTTAGTGTGGGCAGATCCGACCTCCCGCCGCATGCCTTGCCACATCCCGACGACCCTAAGGTATAAGTTTCTTTGAAACCGTCATTGCTCTAGCTGCATGTGGATCTTTTTCGATCTATAGTCGAATCTAGGTCTTGGTTCAAAGAGGAAAGAAGGGTGCGGTGGGCTGGAGCAAGAATCTAGGATGTGGTTCAATGAGGAAAGGAGGGCGGAAAGTAGTATAGACTGGCTATCCAGCCGTTGTAGGTCGAAAAGGGAAAAAGGGGGTAGCCCAGTACACACATCTGTAAGGAACCGATCTCTTTGTTGAAAAGGGAAAGAAACTGGGGGGTCAGGTAGTTTGTGCATGACTAGATTTGCTACCCTCACATAGGAAGAAGGTTCAAAGAGAACAAATATGGGGCCAGCACATATATGCTGCTTGGCTACATAATCTGCATCACCCATTTATACGTGTGGACGCCATGGTGCTGACATGTCCCATGCAGCTATTTTGCTATTGTTAATCTCAGAATTAACTATTGATCTGTTTTAAAAGAATATCTCTGTTAATATGAATCAATGCAACCGTTTTAGAAATGCTATTGTCCTATACTTTGTTTTCCATCAAGATAAGGTAGATGCTTCTTTTTGTGGCCGCATGTTTCATCCTCCTTTATTGGCCAGTAATTGTTTTCTTTTTTCCCTCTTAAAACAGGGATATCTATTCAACTTGTTGCTATAGAAAACTTAAATGTCACACCGGCAACTTTGCTTGATTTCAGTGCAACTGCACAAAACTTGATTGGATTTCCTATTCGTGTTGGTAGATTCGTATTTTATGTTGGTCGTCTCATGAAAGGTCAGTACAGGCCTTCATCCACATGATTGTTCAGTGTGCTTTGAGATGCCGTGCTACTTGTATTGGCACTGTTTTAAATAAATGATGAATTGAAGCTATTGTATTGCTGTCTTTTCCCATTAAGTAGTGAACAAAAATGGGACCAACCCAGACACGATGCTTGTTACTTTGTTACAACAAATTCAGCATCACCCCCTTTATAAGCCAGTAATTGATGCCACTCTCAGAATTAACTACTAAATCTTATTTCAAAACTGCAACACTTGTTAGGGATTGGTGGGATTACCATTTTTGTGGCCGCATGTTTCATCCTCCTTTATTAGCCAGCAATTGATTCCGTTTTTGCCTCTGTTTATACAGGGATATCTATTCAACTTGTTGCTATTGTGACATTTTGCTTCGCTACGCGAAACACTTTGCTTGATTTTTAGTGCAATTGCACAAAACGATATTGGATTTCCTATTCGTGTTGGCAGATTCGTACATGATCTTGTGTCGTCATGACAGGTTGGTACTTGCCTTCATCCACATGATCGTGCAGTGTGTTTTGAGATGATGTGCTACTTGTATTGGTACTGTTTTAAATAAATGATGAATTGAAGCTATTGTATTGCTGTCTTTTCCCATTAAGTAGTGAACAAAAATGGGACCAACCCAGACATGATGCTTGTTGCTTTGTTACAAAAAAATTCAACATCACCCCCTTTATAAGCTTTGTCGTTCTTTATACATGTTGAAACAAGGCATTGTTAAGATAATGTCTCATTCAATATGAATGAATCTGACTGATGGAGAATTGCTACTCTCCTGCTTTGTTTCCCATTAAGATAAAGTAGATCAGTAGATGCTTTTCTTCTGGGAGTAGAAGTCATCAACCGTTATTTCTTAGTAATTGTTTCCCTTATACCTATTGTTGCTTACAGGGATATCACAATTAAAGCTCAGTTTCATTCCGACTTCGATTTTAGTTGAACTGCACAAAAGGAGCCAATGTGTAAGGCAAACTGCTACATTACTGGGTCTAGTTGGTCGTTCCACTTTGCAGAAATAAGCAGTCACTGTTTGCGCTACATTACAGAAGGAATGACCTAGGAGCTTTACAGAATATTATTAGACACCGGTGACATGACTAGTCTGCAGAGACCATTGGAAATTTAACAATACATGGAGTGCCCTGGGCAAAAAGTGCCCAAACAAGTATAAAAGCTACGACGGGACTCCACGATCATAGGCATTACATATTTTGAATGGGAAAAGCTTGTCAAAGTTTAATCATTGATGTTAGCAAGAAGACATTAGTTTAATATATTCGAATTGGAAAACCTTGTCAAATTTTGCTCATTGATGTTAGCCGGAAGACATGCATTTGATATTTTTGAGTGGGACGCCCTTGTTGTGAGCACCGTCGAGTGTTTTTTCCTATTCCTGTGTTCAGTTTAGAAGTAAATAGTTACTCTGCTGAGATATTCCTGTGTTAAGAGTTTGTTCTGAATATTGTCTATGTAATGCCAGGCCTTGTGTTTGATTGCAAAGTTGAGCTTGGAATGTTGTGGCATGCGGCATCACGAGCTGTTCACCGTGCCTCCTGAGAATAATGCTTCGTATTGTTTTGCATGTCGATCTAATGCCAGTGATTTGCTTGTTAAGAAGATCATCCTCTTTTGTTGTTTCCGTGCTTAAGAAGTTCATCGTCTGATGTTTCATTCATAGCCTATACGACAAGTCGGGTAGGTTAGACGTGAAACCATATGATCTTCCGACCAAGTCATGATATTAGGCCGTGATTGGATCGTCGTTTTCCAACCAAAACCGCTTGTAAAACTGACACTTGTAAATTAAAGCAGATGGTCTCGGGCGAAGGCGCTTGGTTGGTCGATTTCGACTAGTAAAATATCGGAAGTACTTGACACATGATAAAAATGTTGAACGACACTCAGACAATTGCTAATCCAGCCGTTAGCTGCTGTTTCAGCCTTGCCCATGGATGGCATGATACGCACGTCGTGCATGTATCATCTGGTAATGTCTTTCATATAGCAGTGCTCGTAAAATATACACTGGTCTCTCAAATTACACGCGTAACACGCCGGTTTTACTTACAGACCTCGGGCCCTCGGTTTCATTACGCCTGTATTTTATGCATTGTTTTTTATGACGAGTAAATTACACTTGTATGTTAATACAGGTTTGAAATAAACCAGAGCTCCCAAGCGTGGCCTTACTGTTTCATGCCGTCTCAGTTTCTCGAAGGTGCTCATAGGTGTCCGGTGATCCTGGCTTCCTGAATGAGTAGTGGGCGCTGTATCAGACCATCCGTAGGGCCCGTGAGGCCCTCTCCGTTGTCCTTCGAGTTGTTGCGCTCGCCGTGGCACCGAGCATTGTTAACATCGTCAACGAACATGAGGATTCAGGAGATGACTTTATTTTGACTGGATGACACTAGGGACCCACTAGGGCCATAGCCGTACGTACGCAAGTGCCTCCTTATTATGTAAAACTATATTTTTTTGCTTTCTCCTGGTTTCTTAACATCACGGTCAATATAAACGAGAGAATTGCACAAGGTGCGGCCGACAGCTGGGACCAAGCAGCTCAAACAGTATTTGTGTTTTTGAGGCGTGAGCACTACAGAGTTTTTTCTTGGCGATGATTTCGTTGTTGTTCAGAGGAGAGCAGGGTATTAACTAGGCGGGCTGTGGCCCGTCTAGCCCAGGCCAGATATCCATCCCAGATACTAATTTTTTCAAGATGAAAATGGCTAGCCCAGCTATACGTCTTTTTGAGGAATACCCAGGCAAGGTCAACTTGTTATTCTCCGCCCCGCTGGGCTGCAAATCTTTCCTAGGAGGGATGCATTAGGCTTAACAGGAAAATGGGCTTTAAAAAATAATAAATGGGAGGTAATTATAAAAACTGGGCAATAACTATAAAAAATGCACCTAACACGAAATTAGTTTATAAAATATTATTTGTGGATTTTGAAAATCTTAAATTTTCATTGTTGCGCGCGCAATGTTTCGTTGGATTTTTACGTAATACAAATTTATATTTAATCTGACTAGAAATTTCGGGATAAAAATATTTCGGAGCCCATCAAAATGTGGGAAATTTTATTGAATTTTGTCTTCAATGGTTGGTTGAAATTATTAATCATTTAGGTCAAAAAAATTTATTAATCATTGTCCTAGCTAGAAAATGGGCTATACTTTTAACAAACTGTAAATGGGCTGTTGTAAATTCCATTAGAATTCCAAAATGGGCTGTACATTCTTAGAAAACGCAAATGGGCTATAAGTTCTCTGCCACACACTTGTGGGCCTACTAAGTGATGCGTCCCCTAAAAAAATAAGTTGACGCGTATGCAAGGCTTTGCCAACTTATTATAGTCAAAACACGGTTCTAGCAGCATTGGCCGTTGGATGTCTATCCAATGGATGTCGTGCTTCTTCTTCAATCTCGGATATTCTTATCTTCGGCCGCCCAAAAAATGATTCCTCCCCCTGACATCTGGGGCGCACCGTTTCGTTGGCCGACCTGTGGGCCTACTAAGTTGGAGCGTACCAAGGGCTTTGTCAACTTAGTCAATAATAAACGTTTCTAGCTTCAGTGACCGTACGATGTCCATCCAACGGCCGTAGTGCTTCTTCAACCTCAGGTCTTCTTGGTCCAGTCGCCCAAAGCAGCGCCGGTTGTGCCGCCTGCTCCTGCCTCCCATGGCCGGCTGTGCTGCCGCGGAGGCCTCACCGCCCTCATACTACTCCCACCGCTGCCCAGGCCATCCCTCCACTCACCCACACCCCCTGTTATTCTGCGGCGACGGCAGCCTCACTCCGCAGCCGAACCAGTGAACCATCGTACTCCTCTCCGCGCGGGCTTCCACTGCTGCGTCTTCCCCGGCTCCGTGTCGTCCCCTTCCTAGGACTCGCCGTCGTCTAGACCACCGCCTTGGTGCTCTCGGCGCGGCGTGGTCAACGTGGTCAACGATCGACTTCCATCGGAAGAGTACTGTACATGGAGAGGCTGACAGCTGGGTCCTGGCGGCCGCAAGGAAGTGCCTCCTTATTACGCGCAAAATAATTATTCCTCCACCTTACAGCAGGGACCCATCGGGCAGGCCACCTTATCTCACGAAAAAAACATTTCCCCCCTGACTGCTCAGACCCACCGGACGGGCCAGCGTATTTTGTGAAAAAAATGTTCCCCCCGCTATCAGCTCGGACCCACCGGAAGTGCCTCCTTATTACGCACAAAAAAATGAATACTCCCCTGCTAGCTGGGACCCACCATGGTGGGAGGCTGAATTGTGGGCCTACTAAGTTGACTAGGACGGGGGCCTTTGTCAACTTTAGTCAATATGAACGATTCTAGCTCCAGTGACCGTATGATGTCCATCCAACGGCCGTAGTGCTTCTTCAACCTCTGGTCTTCTTGCTCCAGCCGCCCAAAGCAGCGCCGGTCATGCCACATGCTCCTGCCTCCCGTGGCCAAACCAGTGAACCCTCGTACTCCTCTCCGCGCGGGCTTCCACTGCCGCGTCTTCCCCGGCTCCCTGTCGTCCCCTTCCTAGGCCTCGCTGTCGTCCACCGCCCTGGTGCTCTCGGCGCGGCGTGGTCAACGTGGTCATGGAACGACTTCCAACGGATGTGGACTATATGTGGAGAGGCTGACAGCTGGGTCCACGGCCGCAGCAAGGAAGTGCCTCCTTATTACGTGCAAAATAATTATTCCTCCACCTGACAGCGGGGACCCACCGGACGGGCCACCGTATTTTGCGAAAAAAATGTTTCCCCCCTGACTGTTGGGACCCACCAGCTACACCTTCACACGCAAGGAAGTGCGTCCGGGCAAAAAAAACGATTCGCCCCCTGACTGCTAGGACCCACCAGCTACATCTTCGCACGCAAGGAAGTGCCTGATAGTCGGGACCCACCTGGTCGAAGCGTATGTAGCATTGTCATTCTGGTCGCGAACGTGTACGTACATATATATTGGTCGATGTAGAGGCGCGCACGTGTCGTAGTAGAGGCGCGCACGTAGCATGTACACGTACGTACAACGGTCAGTGTGCAAGAAAGAAAATACGACCACGTATGTGTACATACGGGCGGGGTCTCGAACGCCTACTCGCGCATACGTACGGCGAGGGCTCGTGTACATGGCTGGGTCGGAACGGAGAAACAACATCGTCGTCGTGTTCATGGGGAGGCAACGGAATGCGTCGTGTTCATGGGGAGGCAACGGAATGCGTCGTGTTCATCAGGAGGGCTTGGACAGAACAAGCAATGGAAACGAGGCCTGGCGTACCGCAGAACGGAGGAGACGGCCTTGTGTTCGACCGGATACATTCGAAACAGGATCCTGTTCATCGGGAGGGGTGTGGCATACCGCAAAATGGAGGAAACGGACCTTCTACGGTTGAAATGGGGGTCCTGTTGATCGGGAGGGGTGTGGCGTACCACAAAACAAAGGAAACGGACTTGTGTTGGAGAGCTACGGTCGAAACGGGGGTCCTGTTCATTGGGAGGGGTGTGCGTACCGCAAAACAGGACTCCACGGGATACTGTTCATCTCCACCGTCGACCTCCTCCAGCCTCCACGGGCTCCTGTTCATCAAGCCTCCATGGGCTCCTGTTCATCCAGCCTCCACCGCGCACTACTCCATCGGCTACTGTTCGACCACGCCTCCACCGTATACTGTTCATCCAGCCCCCCACACCACGGGGTCCTGTTCAACCACCCCTCCACGGGCACCCCTCCACCATCTACTGTTCATCCAGCCCTCCACACCACGGGGTCCTGTTCAACCACCCCTCCACCGTCTACT
>NC_041382.1:444589738-444624575 GCF_002162155.2 Triticum dicoccoides
TCACTGTTCATCCCATCGATCGGCTTCTGTTAGCAGCAGTAGCAAAGGAATTGCTCGATTGGGTTCAGTTAACAGCCATCGATCGATCGCTCGGGTTCAGTAACGCGTAGCCTGCAGTGCAATCGCTCGGGTTCAGTTAGAGCCCAACGCCTCGCTCGGGTTCAGTTAGAGCCAACGCCTCGCACACACGTGCGTACGTGTATGAGAGAAACGCGCATCGCTCGGCCCCCGATCTCCCACCATAACCGGGAACTCCCTGAAATTTTCCTCCCCCTCGCTTCTATCACGGTTTTTTCTGTCATGGACGGCCCAAAGAATGTCATGCAGCTGCGTCTCCGGCCCGCCCTGGACGAAAAGCCCATTTTCTGTCATGATTTTTTGTCATAGAAGTAGGATCCCACCACATCTATGATGATACCGGGTTTTGTCATAATTATCGTCATAGAAGTGTCATATGTATGACAGGAAAAAAAATTCGTTTGGCCCAAAATGTCACGGATGTGTCTTTTTTTGTAGTGACATATAGATCCATCCAACACTCTCCGCCCTTGTTCTCTCTCTATGTGACATGCACCCCCTAATAAGTACCATAATCCCTCACTCCATCATAGGCGCAATCACTCCCCCCTAAGTATGATTATCTCTCACTAGCCATCAGGAACACACATATTGTCTCCTTCCATCCATACGTCTATCTCGATATCTCTCGGGGTATCTTTATTGCGCACACACCTTGTCACTCGATCTCCCACCCATGTAGTCCCATCACGATCTCCAGGGGATCTCTCTATGACAAACATACACTCTCTCCTCCCCATGCCTGCATTCTCTCCGTACGTCTCTCTCGACCTCTCTCCCTTTTTGTCAGACCACTCCTGGCCACGTGCTAGGGGTCTTGCTCTCTCGGTTGAAAACAACTACACACTATCCTCACCTGCCTTTCGTTGTCGAAGATGCATGTGTGATATGTTTGCATAAGACACACATTTTTTCTCGACCTTTATCGAGTGTTGTCCATGTCTCTTTCACACACGCACACACACTTTTTTCACTCACTCTTTCTATCTCTCTCTATATCTCTAGTTAGGGACTCTCTCACGTCCATAAGCATATGGATGTTTTGAAAAGTCAAACCTCGGAAAAGTTTGACCAGGTATATGTGGAGAAAAACATTTACATCTGGAACGATCATTAGATTCATCACAACATGTACTTACTTCATACTATCATTTATCATTGGTATTATAGATATAAGTAATTTATTTATAAACTTGGTCAAAGTTTCAAAAGTTTGACTTTTGAAAAAATATTGGAACTACATTATCGAACGGAGGGAGTAGCTCTTTCTCTCTCTCTCTCTCTGCTATCTCTCACGGGCCTCCCCTCTCACTCGAACACTCTATATCGACGGACTGTGTCAGTGTATAGCTCCTTATATTGTTTAGTTGACTGGTCAACCAGTCCACATGCTGCCTTGTCAGCTTGTGTTCTGTATCTTTGTGTGCTGGCCCATGTGGCAGTGGGTGAAAATAAGTAAACTAGAGGCCCATCTGACACGCGGTGAAGTAAACAAAGTTGAAACCACTCGGGGTAGCACCCTGCACGCTAGTAAATTGAGGGCGCATTGAGGACACACTTCTTTCCGCGTGAAGGACGCACTCGCGCACAATTCACCACTGCGTGGCGGCATGCACAGAAGGACACACTCGCGCACACTCAGCACACAACACACACCAACACACATGTACACCGGCGTCGCCGCCGGTTGAGATGGACGGCGAGGCAGCCACCAAGCGGAGGCGGCTCGAGCCAAAACCGCATCCGGCGAGCCTGGACTTCATCAGCAGCCTCCTCGATGACATGCTGCTTGTCATCATCGGCCTCCTCCCCACCAAACCTGCCATGGTGACCGCCCTGCTCTCCCGACGATGGCGCCCCCTCTGGCGCTGCGTCCACCTCAACCTCACCGTCGACAGCTGCCTCTGCGACGGGGATTGCAAACGCATGGCCGCAGTCTCCAAGATCCTTTCATCACACCATGGGCCAGCTAGACGCCTTGACATCCGCATGTTCAGTAACAACTGCAAGGTCCAACCCAAGTTCGACAAGTGGTTCTTATCCCCCGCCCTAGATCAACTCGAGGAGCTCTGCTTTGAAGCTGGACGATGTCGCTCTCTGCCATCGCCCGCGCTCTCCCTCACGCCGACGCTGCGCCGTGCCAGCTTCTGCTCCAGCTATCTTCCCCAGATTAATGTCGCGCCTGCCCTTCTTCTCCCTCAACTCAAGCAGCTCGACCTCTTCGACATTGTCATCTCGAAGAAGGCTATGGAGCACCTGCTCCGCAGCTATACTATGCTCGAGTACCTTCGTCTTAAGAAGATCCATGGGTTCATTAGCCTCCACATTGCCTCGATGAATCTCCAATGGATTTATGTGTCTTGCTGGCCCTGTAACAAGACATCAATTGGGAAGAGATCACTCCAGCTGTTCCATGTTATGGTCATTGAGAATGCGCCTTTCCTTGAGAGATTGCTTGTATCATATCTACAAGGTCCAACAAAAATCAGGGTCATTGACGCGCCGAAATTGACAGCGTTGGTGCACTTGTCTGCCAAATTCTCCGAACTCTTTATTGGATCCGTAATCGTTCAGGTACATCACTCATCTTCTTCTCCGTCTTCTTGAAATTCACATTTTTAAATTTCTTCTTGATGTATTTACGACCGTCTTCCAGAAAATGATTCCCACAAGCTTAACCCAGTCTATGCGCACAGTGAAGATCTTGGCAATAAAATCTATCGGCCCCTTTCTGGATCAAGTTTTTGGATTCCTTACATGCTTTCCGTGCACGGAGAAGCTACTCATCGAGGTGAAACTTCTTTCCTATTAGTAAACGGTAATCACAACGTAGCTCAATTTTTTCGTAATTTTCCCAAATTACAATGACAAGTGTAGTGTTCAAAACTGCATCTACGCACTGCACCGAAAGAAATGGTTTTAGTATTTTTTTTCTCACGTTATCACATGCATCATTTTTTTGTTGTACTACTATAGTAGCCTAGGCTAGTCATAGTGGAAAGTAACTTAGACTACTCCAGTAACTCTATGGTTACCCTAAGAGCAAGTACTACCTCCATCCTGGTTTACTCTTCCTATTTTGTAGTATCAAAATTTGACCATAGATTTAACTAACAAAATGTTAATGCATGTCACTAAGAACTATATCGTTGGATTCATATTTGAACATAATTTCAACTGGTGTAATTTTAGTGACATGCATTGGCATTTTTTTACGTAAATCTATGGTCAAAATATTATACTAAATAAGAGGTAGTACAAAAGTGGGCTATAACAGCCCTCCACTATGTAGGCCAAAACACGTGCAAAATTCACTTGTGATGCATTTGGCACCGATGCCCCTCCATTACTCACCTGGTGCCCCAATCTGGATCACCTACTTTGCTCCAGTGCCAAATTAACTCACACAATGAAAAAACACTTGCGTGAGAGAGAGAGGACTGAGGCAATAAAAACACTTGTTTGTGAGAGTGAGAGGCTGGTGTAGTTGGTTTGATTGTTTGTTTATACATGTGGGTCTGTGTGCACACGGTACCAACTCTCTCAGATCGCGAGAGCGGTGCCAAAATCTTTTGATTTGACATCGATGCGTAATATGTGGCATACTTTTGCGAAATATGGCATCGGCCACATAGTGGAAGGCAACAAATGCCCAAGCTCTTCACGTACTCCTAGGTAAATGAGAGGAAAGAGAGAGAGAGAGAGAGAGAATATCACTAGCCAGCCAACCCTATCGTGTGAGCGAATGATATTGGTACCTCTTGATGACACGGCAGTCTTATACAGCCAGCTGCTCTAATATGTTCTCTTCTTTTGCAGATAAAAAAAGACCTGAAAGTGAAAAATGTGCTACACTATAACAATCTCATCGAATGTCTTGATCTCCATCTTACAGAAATTGATTTGACCGACTATCGAGGCATCACATCAGAGATTAAATTGGCCAGGTTCTTTGTTCTGGAGGCAAGTGTGCTCAACATAATGAGGTTTAGTGTTCTCTGGCGCAACAATGAATGGCGTGCTGATCACCGCAAGCGTCTAAGCCTAAATGACAAAGTATCCGCAGAAGCTGAATTTGTTTTTGAAACATCAAGTGGACAGAGACTCGAATAATTATTTGTCCATTAGTGACTTGGCAGGGTGGTCGATTTTAGTTTGTACGATAATGCTGCATCCACCTAAAGTAACAAAAGTTCTTACATAAACTTCCTAGTAATTCCCTCTTCGTAGGTGCAGCATTACTCCTAACATTTGTAATATCAGTTTGAAACTTGTCATATTGTCATGTCCTATTCCTGCATTTTCAAAATTCTACGAATCAAACAGGTCCTGAGTTGGTGATGATGTTGTGCCTACCATCTTTCAGCAATAGCCGTCGGATCTAGATCTGATGCATACAAACCAAACTTCTCCAGTTTTGCAAAAAGATGCCCGCACTTGTTCCCCATTTACAAACAACTCCTTGTATCTCACAACCAGCCTCATCTCCTCCACACCACATCTAGAAGGCCATGGAAAAATCTGGCGCGATGGCCGCTGCCGGCGCGGTTCACCCCCCAATCTTGGTGTTCCGTGCAATGCACGAGCATCTATGCACAGGAAATTATGTCAAACATGGCTAGTTGTAAGAAGGCTAGGTCTACAGCCATGATGATAGTGACTGCAGACGGTGATGCTGACTATGGTATGCCGAACACGGCGCGTATACTCAGGTGTCATCTCTGGCGTAGGGTCTTGTCACTTCACTGTGAGGAGCGGCACGTAATAATTTGACCAACGGGTAGTATAGTGCTAGTACATTGGTAGTACTACTACTAGTACTAGCACCACCCTCTGGATTTAGTAGTACTACCACGTCCATCTGGATTTAGTATTTGACTAGCAATATCTAGTAATGCATGTCACAAAAATAAATACATGGTGTATTGTTTTGTTCCTATCGGCAAGATGACTTAATGTCTTTTTGCTACTTAATAGGATTACATGCAATGAACTAACCACCACATGTGATGTTTGGTAGTCTCAAGTCATTGAAAGCATGCATGGCCCACATCTCTCATTGGTTGATATGTCACGAAATAAGAAACAAGGAGGGAGTTAATGTACGGTGCCTAAGTGTTTTGGGATTATTTGGTTTTGGTAAGGTGACTTGTTGGGGATATTACTACTGGATGTAAAACAGCCAGGAGTGGTCGGGTTAACTCTATAAGAATTAGAAGCTCAGAAGATAAAGGATGATGGCGCTTTATGAAGGCCCAAGGCCCTAAGGCGGGTTAAGGCCTATAGACATAAACCGACATTGTCATGTAACTTGTATTGCAAGATAGGAGGAATAGAGACCGAGTTGGACATAATGATGATCCGGCCTCGAGACTCTGTAAACCTGCGGGCGTCAACCTGTGTATATAAAGGGACGACCCGGCGGCGGTTTAGGGACAACAAACAACAACTCGAGAGCCAGGCAAAGCGGATTCGCTCCCTAGTGATCGAAACCCCAGCAATTCCATCACAACTAGAGTAGGCTTTTACCTTCATCGTAAGGGGCCGAACCAGTATAAACCCATGCGTCCCTTGTCCACTTTAACCCCTTTGAGTTAACCCGTAGCGATGGCTCCACGACTAAGTCCTATCACGAGGACATCTGCCGTGACAACTCCACGACAGTTGGCGCCCACTGTGGGGCTATCGCACGATGGTTTTGAGTTCTTGAAGGGCAGCTTCGAAGGGCTCAAGGGATACGCTGTGGGCCGGATGACTAAAAGTCGTCGCGGCAAGCTATACATCAATGACGCGGGATGGGGTCCCGAGGCCGGTTCAATTGAATACGGATATCGAGTCCCCTTTGGCGGAATTCATGTCTTCATCGGCAAGATCTGCGAACCGGGCCCTGAGCCGGACACCTGCACCGACATCATCGAGATGGCTCAGTGTGCAAGCCCTGCCCAGGTTCAGCCCGCAGCAAAGGCATGTCTTCATAGGTGTCTTCCATGGAGCGGAATATGAGGATGGACCGACATATGATGGAGAAACCGTTGTCCGTTCCGACGACAAGTCTTCAACCGGAGAGACCGAGTCCCTGTACCAACTGCAGGATGGCCGGATTAGTGGAGGTTCCGATGGCAACAGTATTCTGGACCCCCTCGATCTGCCAAGCCGGGTCGCGATCTTCATGACCGGTACACAGCCAGCACAACACTCTTCTACCGCTGCGGCAATGATCTCCAGTTTAGCAACAACAATGCCAGCGGGGGCAGGGGGCTCTGCACCGTCTCCGGCTCAAGTTTTGTCCGATTTATTCGATGCTTTAGCAACGTTGTTGGCAGCAGAGGTGGGTGCGGCAAAGCGAGATCAGCACAACGCGTAGATTGCAAAAGTGAAGGATCAGATAACTCAGGCTAAAGCGGACCTGGCAGCAGAGAACGCCAGGATGGCTATAGAACGGGCCGAGTTAGAAGCTCAGGCCTACCGGCTTAGGCTGGATTAGAGTGCCTCAGATGATATCATGAGGAGGAGATACCGATCGCACCTCCCACTGGGTTATGAGCCAAGAAATCTCTTCAACACGCTAGGAGAAAGAACCAGTAACCAGCCAGTGGTAAACCGGCTGAGGCACCGGTAACAAGAGCGCCGGTTCAGCCGCGCACGATGCACCCGCCTCGTCAGAACAACATTGTGTCACAACGCGTTCCGACGCCCCCGGGGCATTACTCCAACCCGTTAGATAACATTGTGGCCGCCGCTTCATGATTGGCAGCTCTCCCGATCGAAGGCGAGTCACCGATGGCGGTTGAGACACGAAGGGTGAGGGAACTCCTCAGACGGCTTTAACCCAACAGCAGGCTTATTCGCATAGTCGTGAGAGGATCCATTCCACCCCTCGTCCAAGAAGGAGGTACAACAGGCATATTGATGAACCGGCTGTGTCCAGTAGTGCGCGGCACCGTAACCCGGCGGGTGGTGGTGCTAATGCACAAGATGTGGTGGATCATGGCCGAGCACGTCGAGAGGCCGAGTTAGCAGCTCAACACGCAGCTCGTCAGCCTACTCCAGTTCGTCCAACCACCTCAGTGGAGCCAGGTGTGGTCTTCAGTTCTTTGGGGGTACCATTCCTCACCCCGGCCTTGCGTAATGTGCGACTGCCCAAGGATTTTTAAAGGCCCTTGTAAGGTTCCCAATTACACTGCCGATTTGCCCCCTGAATCATTGGTTGAGAGTTATGAGATGGCAATGGAGATGCTGGATGTGGATGAAGCGGTGTGTGCTAAATATTTCATCATGATGTTGGAAGGAATGGCCCGTACCTGGTTAAAGAGTTTACCAGCTAATTCCATTGCGTCATGGGCCAAGTTAAAGAGCCGGTTTATCCAGAATTTCAAGGATACATGTAAGCAACCCATGTCAATTGTGTACCTAGCCACTTGTGTTCAATAGGATGGGGAGTCTACGACCCATTGGGTGAAGCGAGTCTCAGCTATTTTGCATTCATCAGACCGCCAATGCAGATATAGTAGTTTTGACGTTGGAGGGCTACTGCCGGTTCATGCCATTAAAACTGAAGTTGGGAAGGCTCAAACGTCACTATAATGACATGGCAATGCTTATGGCTGCTTTGGTTAAATATGCCGATTCAGATAGTACCAAGGACCCTAATTCTGAAGAGGAGAAACAAGGGAAAGGGAAAAAGAATGGCAGTGCCAAGGGGCAGCAGGATAACCCAGCAGGTCATGGGAACAATGGTAAGCGCAAGGCAGATAATAGCTTGGACTTTGTGGCTAACACCAACGCATAGGATAACGGTCAGGGTCGTAAGGGTAAACCACCCCAAAGGGGTGGAGGGTCAGGCCCCAATCTGGAGCGCCTGTTAAATCAACCCTGTCCAAAGCACGGATCGAAGGAGAAGCCAGCTTCGCATCTTTGGAAGGATTGCTTCATTATGCGAGAGTTCAAAAATTCTAATATGTTTCAATACGACAATGGCCCGCCCGGCGGTTCAGGAGGCGGTTTTCATGGGTCGGGTTATGGAGGCGGCAGCTCCTGTTCAGGATTCCAAGGTAATCAAGCCGGACATGGTAATCAAGGTAATCTCGGCAATCAAGGAAGCTATAACCACTAGGGGAATCAACAGCAGTAGCAATCGGGTTATTAGAGCAATCTGAAGCAGTTGAATAGCGGGCAGTTTCATGTCTTTACCACTAGCTTGTGTAAGCGCGATCAGAAGCTTCACAAGAGGGCCGTGAACTCCGTTGAACCAGCGGTGCCTCAGTATTTGCGCTGGTATGAACAACCCATTTTATGGAGTCGGGAGGATCATCCGCCCCGGGTTGATAATCCGGTTCATCTGGCCTTAGTGGTGGCTCCTCAAGTCGGGGGCTACAAGTTCACCAAAGTGCTTATGGATGGAGGGAGCAGTATCAATATCCTTTACTATGATACCTTCCATCTCATGGGGCTGACAGACAAGAGTCTTAAACCGTCGAACACCGTCTTTCATGGAGTGGTGCCTGGTAAATCGGCGTACCTAGTTGGCAAGATAGACCTAGAGGTGGCTTTTGGAGATGATCATGATTCAAGATCAGAAACTTTGACTTTTGAAGTGGTGAAAATCAAGAGCCCATATCATGCCCTGTTCGGAAGGCCGGCTTATGCTAAGTTCATGGCGAGGCCGTGTTATGTTTATCTGCAGCTTAAAGATGCCGGGTCATAAGGGGACCATCATGGTACATGGGAGCGAGAAGATTGCTTTATAATGTGCAGAAGCGGATGCGGCTTATGCTGAGTCGGTTTGTGCCATATAGGAGAGGAAATTTTATCAGGACAATGTTGATCCGGCAGATATGACTTCTCTGAAGAAGCCAACTACAGAGCATGATCTAGTGCTGAAATATAAATTGGCTGCAGACACTAAAACAATTGATTTTGTTCCTGGCGATTCATCTCAGCAGTTCAGCATTAGCGCTAACCTGGATATGAAATAGGAAAGTGCGCTCATCGAGTTCATCTGTGAGAACCGGGACATCTTTGCATGGAAGCCTTATGACATGCCAGGTGTACCGAGGGAACTCGTTGAGCACACCCTTAATATAGATCCTAAGTTCAAATCGGTCAGGCAGTTTCTCCGCCGCTTCAACAAAGAGAGACGTAAGGCTATTGGTGAGGAGGTAGCCCGGCTTTTGGCAGCAGGGTTTATCGTGGAGGTTTTTCACCCTGAGTGGCTAGCTAATCCGGTGCTGGTACTTAAGAAAAATGGCACTTGGCGTGTATGTGTGTGGATTACACAGACTTGAACAAGGCATGTCCAGCTGATCCCTTTGCTCTCCCGCGTATTGATCAGATTATTGATGCTACGGCGGGTTGTGACCTTTTGTGTTTTCTAGATGCTTATTCTGGTTATCATCAGATCAAAATGGCAGTTAAGGACCAGGAGAAGATAACTTTCATAACTCCCTTTGGGGCCTTCTGCTATGTATCCATGCCTTTTGGGCTCAAGAGTGCACAGGCGACTTATCAACGCTGTGTTCAGAATTGTCTTCATAAACAGATTGGGCGCAATGTTCATGCTTATGTGGATGATATTGTGGTGAAATCTAGGAAGGAGGAAACCTTGATAGATGACCTGAGGGAGACCTTTGATAACCTCCGGGTCTGTAAGATGATGCTTAATCCGGCTAAATGTGTCTTTGGTGTTCCGGCAGGCAAGCTCTTTGGTTTTCTGGTGTCTAACAGAGGCATTGAGGCTAATCCGGAGAAGATCACGGCTATCACATCTCTGGCTAAACCGGCATGTATCAATGATGTTCAGCATTTGGCGGGCCGGATTACAGCTTTAAGCCAGTTTATTAGCCGCCTTGGGGATAAGGCTATCCCTTTGTATCAGATGCTAAAGAAAACGGATGATTTTGTCTGGAGTGACGCGGCTGATAAAGCGTTTGAGGACTTGAAGAGACAGTTGGCCGAACCGCCTGTTCTTGTGGCTCAGATCGATAAAGAGCCCTTATTGCTATATGTGGCTGCTAATGCCAGGGCTGTTAGTGTGGCTATTGTGGTAGAGCGCAAGGAGGCCGGAAAGGAGTATCCGGTTCAACGGATGGTTTATTACATCAGTAAGGTGCTTATTGAATCAAAGCAGAGGAACCCGCATTGGCAGAAGTTGGTGTATGGAGTTTTCATGGCAAGCCAGAAGCTCAAGCATTATTTTCAAGGTCATCCCATCATAGTGGTTAGTTCAGCCCCTCTGGGAGATATCATCCAAAACAGAGAGGCGACTGGCCGGATTGCCAAATGGGCTATTGAGCTTGGACCTCACAGGATAAAATATACGCCTCGCACAGCAATCAAATCACAAGCACTTGTGGATTTCATTAATGATTGGACAAAGTTGTAGGCACCGGAGGAGAAGCCAGATAACACGTACTGGACTATTCCTTTTGATGGGTCCAGACAATTGGAGGGCTTAGGGGCTGGAGTCATATTAACTTCCCCACGAGGTGACAAGTTTTGTTATGTTCTCCGTTTAATGTTCCCTTGTACTAACAATGCAGCTGAATAAGAGGCCTTGCTCCGTGGCCTTCAGATGGCTAAGGAGATGAATTTAAGCCGAGTTAAGTGCTTCAGTGACTCGGACCTGGTGGCTCAGCAGGTATCTGGCACTTGGGATTGTAAGGATCCACTCATGGCTGCATATCGACGAGAGGTGGACATAGTGGCTGGTCATTTCAAGGGTTATCAAGTTGACCATATAGACCGGCGAAAGAATGAAGTGGCGGACGCTTTAAGTCCTCTAGGCTCTCAGTGTAAACCGGTGCCACCTAATGTCTTCCTCGATGTACTTCATAATCCGTCGGTCAAGATACCCACAGAGGAGGAGTTGGCTATTCCTGACCCGGAGGCCCAGTTGTAGCAGCTCTTCATGTTATACCGGATTGGACAGTCCCATACCTGGCCTATATGAACCGGGGCAAGTTACCAGGCGATGAAACCTTGGCCCGGCAGATAATCCGGCTATCCAAGTCAATGACCATTATCAATGGGGAGTTACATCGTTTGTGGGGACTCCGACTCATAAGTCGTGATCGCCGAATGCACGTGTATAGTGATCCCAGAGATCAATGCTCACTGAACACACAGAAGCTGATTAACAAGAGTCTTACATCCATACATACCGTCTTACACAAATTACGACCATTATGGTCAAGTATTACATAGATAAAGCCACAAGGGTTGAATACAGAATAAACTTAAGCATCGGAAATCTTTGTCGATAAATAGAACCCATGCCATCTGCATTAACCCTACAGGCATTCTGACTGGGAAATGTCCTAGTTCGCATGTTCGTCTCCAAAGAACTCTTCTTCAAACTCCTGTGCTTCCATGCCTGGCCAATTAAATAACCAGTGGCAAGCCAATGAGTACTTTGAATGTACTCACAAGCAACCCATGATTGGAACTGGGCACAATAATGCAATGATATAGCACTAAGTAGGTAGTTTGCAGAAAGCTAGTTTTGAGTGCGAAGACATGATCTATCAACATGTAAAGTATGCATCATGAGAGCACAAATATCCGTATGAACAAGTTACAGATATCAACATAAGAGGAGTTGGACACCAATCCAACTTGATCATCGTGTCAAGCCATCTGACTTAACCCAAATAGTTTTATCAACACACCCACCCGCAGTTTGTAAAACTCTGGACGTAGTTTAAGCAGCACCGCCCAACTGTCCTTGACCATGGACATGGCTATTCGAATAGTTTTACACTCTGCAGAGGTTGCACACGTTACCCAGAAGATCCGAGGAACTTTCGTGTCTTCCACGACCCACAGTACCTCGAGTACCCGGGGTAAGCACCCGATCACTATCTTTCCCTAGACGACAGTAACATAGAGTCCACTCGATTGGTAGTAACACCCGTGCCCAACATTTCACATCTTAAAATTTATGGAGCCTCTCTCCCATATTCATCGCATACCACAAGCACGGGGTACCAACGGTGTGTCCGGTGCCCTATGAAAACAGTCATGGCCACCCTACCTGGCACGACCCCGTCCCGAGAGAGCGCAACAACAACTCTCCCGTCACTAGTAATGCAGGCTCCAAGCTAGTATCGGCCTAGGTAATCAATAATGCCCTTTCCCATATAAGGGTAGAGTGGTTGCGCAGGTAAAGTTGGTCAGTCGACAAATCTTAAATCTAATTCGTTACAACACACACACTTGCCTTGGTACACCACTTCGTCAGCAAGTAGTTACCCAACTCATTATCTCCCTCAGGCATAAGTGGCACCCAACAGGGTTTTCGAAAAAGTCTTTTGAAAATACTTTGCCTTCATCACCATGCATATTCCCGTCCCTTATGTGAAGAAACTACTCCAGCACCCTACCTACTACCACCAGCATAACCCTCATAAAGAGGTAGGGTCATGCACCATGAAAGTATCAACGAGGAAAGCAACAGAGGCAAGCCACCTCAGGTGGTCACCATTTTATCATGATTTCGATGCAAGCAATGAAAGTGCCATATGACATGCATAAAAAGGGTTTCTTAGATATGGTCAAAGGGCTGCTTGTCTGGCTCAGCAAAGTCTTCTTGGTCTTCAAATTCTTCTAGTCCAACTCCTTCGTCAGCAACGCAATCTATTGTCGCAAAATAATAATGAGAAAAACAAGGCAATAATAAAATAGAAAAACCAAAGTGCTCAGAAAAATGTCAACTTATTTTTGTTAAATACTAGGGTGAAAACTAAGAAGGGGAAAATTCCTAGTTTTGGATTTGGAGTGGCAGAATAGGAGAAATTGATTTTCAGAGGGGTTTAAATATATTCAAATTTGAATTTGAATATGAACAGTACATAAAAGTTGGTTGGACATGAATGAAAGTTATACCATTAAATAGGTGGCATTTTTACAAGATTTTAGGAACTGGAATTATTGCATTTGGATTAATATTTAATCTTGTGGAATTTTTGGAGAAGGGACAGAAAAAGAAAAAGAGAAAGGGCACTGTGCCCGCTGGGCCAGAACAGCTGCAGTGCAGCAGGCCCAGAGGGGAAAAGGCCCAGGCAAGCCAGCGTGCGCGCGCCAGATTTTCAAACCTGACAGGCGGGCCCTGGGCGTCAGCGAGAGAGAGAGGGGCGAGGGAGAGGTGAGGATGACAGGTGGGCTCCACCTGTCATCTCTAACCTCGCGGCAGAGAGGTCGGCGAGCTCACCGGCGACGCTATAGGGCACGGTAGGTCGATCGGGTGGCACTGTTGGACTCAGGGGGATGTCGCCGTTCGGGTGGTGGTGGAGGTGGTCGCCGGGGCAGCCTGGTTCGCCGGTGACAAGGTCACGCGACGGAGGTGCTTCAGGCATCGGTGGTTCCGGCCGTTACCGGCTGCAAAAAGAGTGGGGAAGAGAGGAGAAAGGGTCAGTGATGCCGTGCGGTTCCAGATCAAGAGAGAACGAGGGCGGAGGAGCCCTATACCACGCGAACATCGACGAGCTGAGGCGGCGGAGCTCAAGCTCGATCTCGAGCTCAGGCGGATCTGGAGGAAAATTGGTGGTGCAGGAGGTTGATTAGGAGTGTGGGCGAGCGACATGGAGTGAGAGAGAGGCTCGGGGTCATCTTATATAGGCTGGCCGAGGTCCACCATAGGCGTGGCCTACGGGCGTCCGCGGGATCGGCTCGGGTGGCCGTTAGAGAGGAAATGGAGGGCTCGAGGGTGTTCGTGGGAGTTGAGGGAGTCCTGGATTAGGGGGTCTCCGGATAGCCGGACTATATCCATTGGCCGGACTGTTAGACTATGAAGATACAAGATTGAAGACTTCGTCTCGTGTCCGGATGGGACTCTACTTGGCGTGGAAGGCAAGCTAGGAAATACGGATATGGATATCTCCTCCTTTGTAACCGACCTTGTGTAACCCTAACCCTCTCCGGTGTCTATATAAACCGAAGGGTTTTAGTCCGTAGGACAACAATCACAACATACAATCATACTAGGCTAGCTTCTAGGGTTTAGCCTCTCTGATCTCGTGGTAGATCTACTCTTGTACTACCCATATCATCAATATCAATCAAGCAGGACATAGGGTTTTACCTCCATCAAGAGGGCCCGGACCTGGGTAAAACATCGTGTCCCCTGCCTCCTTTTACCATCCGGCCTAGACGCACAGTTCAAGACCCCCTACCCAAGATCCGCCGGTTTTGACACCGACATTGGTGCTTTCATTGAGAGTTTCGCTATGCCGTCGCCATCAAGAAGGATGTCCCACCCCGTCTTTAAAGACTGCACTGTTGCTGAGGGAGCTTTGGCTATCGGGCAAACTCTCCGGCTAGGTGGTTTTCTTATGACCACCTGTTCGGCCGCTGCGCCGACGATGACTTCTTGGGTCATCGAAAGCAATCTTCACGTCAACTCGAAACTTGCCGAGCAGTTAGATCCAATGGAGCTCTCTTCCCTGAACGAGCTCTTGGACCGCATCGCCGCCCTGGGAGTCGCTACAGACTACGATCAGATTGGGCCTAAACCCGATCTGAGAGAGATCAACTCTCCCCAGGTCACCCATCACGTTGCAGTGGTGGAGGAACCATGCGGCAACCCTTCATCTATCTTAAGGACTAGCTATGTCCGGATTCCCGATCCCTCCAAGCAGGATACCCATGGAGGGGAGGACGTCACTCAAGGCCTGAACCTAGAATCAGGCAGCGGGCTAGATTTATCAGAAAACATCCAAGAATCCAAACTTCCAAGTTCGGAAACTCCTTGGCCCCTGAGTCTCAGATTGGGTGAGGATTCGGATTCAATTCCACCCACCCACCCAAACATACGCGATCTATCCCAAATTAGGCAAGAGCCCGAAGAAACAGTACACCATTACTGGGCCAGATTCCTCCTGGTCATGAACATGATAAAGGACTGCCACGAGGAAGACGCAATTTCATTCTTCTGCAATAATTGCATGGACAAGGGAATCCTCAACGCCATAAGTCGCCGCGAAATTACACGCTTTGCTGACTTGGTGTCCATAGTATGAAAGTACTGTGCGATGGAAAGTGCCTGGAAAACCGAAATAAAATTTTGGGATAATCCGGCCCTCAATACAAACTCAGTCCGAAATAAAAGGGTGCATTGTCACAATACACCTGGGTTAACTACCAAAAAGCAAAAGCCCTCTACGGGGCAAGGAACCATACTGGAGGGATGGCTCAACGGACCCTGCAAAATTCATAGTACAGCGGATGCAACACCAACACACAGCCTTAGAGCATGTTGGATACTCTGGCAGGTGGCCAAAAGTGGTGAGGATCTACTCCTCCCAAATACCACAGAGCACCATCCCGTGGAAAACAATACGGTGTTAACGGTCTTTGAGACCTTCGCGTCAAATAATAGACGCAAGCGAACACTCCGCAGCATGGCCGAAATCTGCCACGTAGCAGAAATAAATCCTTGGAGTGACACGGCTATTACCTTCAATGCCAGTGACGAACCCAAATTCCGAATAGCCCGAGCACCAGCTGCACTGGTCCTCAGTCCAATCGTGGATGGCTTTCGACTCACCAAGGTACTGATGGACGGCGGCAGTGGATTAAACCTCATCTATGAGGGAACTCTTCAAAAGATGGAAATAGACTGGAGCCGCATTGAGCAAAGTAGCACAACCTTTAGAGGAATCATCCCTAGTCGGGAAGCACGCTGTGCTGGGAAAATCACACTAGATGTGGTATTCGGCACGCCGGATAATTACAGGTCCGAAGAAATTACATTCCAAGTGGCCCCGTTCAGCAGTGGATACCACACTCTACTAGGGTGGGAGGCGTTTACAATCTTCCAAGCCATACCCCATTACGGGTACATGAAGCTCAAAATGCGCGGGCCCAACGGAATCATCACTCTTGCTAGTGATACGGACAAAGCACTCCGCGCCGAAAATAAGACAGCCGCACTGGCACTTGAGGCACTATCCGAAGCCCTAGCGGCCGAGGAACTAACTGCGCTGCGCTCCACGGTGAACAGGGATGATGTGATACTCGATAAAAGATCCAAGTCCACCTCCTTTAAACCGGCGAACGGAATAGTCAAATTCCAAGTCCAGCCAATGGACCCTACAAAAACAGCTTCCATCGGGGCACAACTAAACCCTGATGTCTACGCCGCACTGCGGGAGTTCCTACGTGAGAACTGGGACATTTTTTCCTGGCACCCTTCAGACATGCCAGGAATCCCACGCAGGCTAGCTGAGCACAGCCTAAATATCCTAAAAGGATTCAAGCCAGTCAAGCAGGCTCTTCGACGTTTCTCCGAACCTAAGAGACAAGGCACGGGAGAGGAACTAGCCAAGCTATTGGAGGCCGGATTCATCAGAGACATAAAACATCCGGACTGGCTAGCAAACCTGGTGATGGTACCAAAGAAGGACAAATCCTAGCACTTGTGCGTCGATTTTAAGGACCTTAACAAGGCCTGCCCAAAGGATCCCTTCCCCCTCCCCCGAATCGATCAAATCATCGATGCTACCGCAGGACACGATTCATTGTGTTTCCTCGATGCATACTCCGGCTACCATCAAATTAAAATGGCAGAGCCAGACCAAGCCGCAACAGCATTCATCACACCATACGGCCCATTCTGCTTCAACACAATACCCTTCGGGCTCAAAAACGCCGGCGCAACATATCAGCGCATGATTCAGACATGTCTGGCAAACTAGATTGGCAAAACAGTGGAGGCATATGTGGATGACGTGGTCGTTAAAACCAAGCATGTCGAAACTCTAGTAGACGACTTGAGGCTCACATTCGACAACCTCCAAACATATGACATCAAGATCAATCCGGAAAAATGCATTTTCGGCGTACCAGCCGGAAAGCTCCCGGGATTCATTGTCTCCAGTAGAGGTATTGAAGCTAATCCGGCCAAAATCCGAGCATTGTCACAGTTGGCTACCCCAACAGACCTCAAACAAATACAAAAATTGACTAGATGCGTGGCGGCTCTAAGCCGCTTTATCTCCCGCTTGGGAGAAAAGGCATTACCCCTTTATCGCCTCCTCCAGCGCACCGAACACTTCGAGTGGACGGATGCCGCCACAGCCGGACTCAATGAAATAAAAGCCATATTGGCAACAAACCCAGTCCTGGCCGCGCCAAACATTGGCGAACCAATGCTATTATACATTGCAGCAACTCATCAAGTAGTAAGCGCAGTGCTCGTCGTCGAGCGAGAAGTGGACGGACACAAATTCCCCCTTCAAAAGCCAGTTTACTATGTGTCCACTGTCCTTACTCCATGCAAATCACGATACCCGCATTATCAAAAGATAGCGTACGCGGTATTTATGGCATCCCGGAAGCTGCGACACTACTTTCAAGAGTGTTTGATAATGGTAGCCTTGGAAGTACCACTTAACGATATTATAAACAACCGCGACGCGATGGGCCGGATTACCAAATGGGCCATTGAGCTCCTCCCGTTCGACATAACTTACAAGCCACGGTGAGCTATTAAATCGCAAGTTTTGGCTGACTTCGTCGCTGAGTGGATGGAAGCCGAACTCCCTAAAGAGTACGTCACATACTCAAAGTGGATCATGCACTTCGATGGCTCCAAAATGTTGGCTGGTCTGGGGGCTGGCGTCGTTTTGATGTCCCCAACAGGAGATACCGTTCAATACGTACTACAGATAATGTATACGGACTCCAACAACGCAGCCAAATATGAGGCCCTTCTACATGGTCTCCGGATGGCAGTATCCATGTGCATTCAATGCCTAGAGGTGCGCGGGGATTCGAACCTTGCGATATCCCAAATAAATGGAGACTTCGATGCCAAGGATCCGAAAATGGCAGCTTATCGCAATGTCGTCCTAAAAATTTCAGCTCGGTTCGAGGGGCTCGAATTTCACCATGTGGCTCGGGAAAACAATCAGGCGGCGGATATCCTCGCCCACATCGGTGCAAAACGCGACGCGGTCCCTCCCAACATATTTTTGGAAAGGCTCTTCAAGCCATCCGTAGCATGGGAAGGGGACACCGGTAACAACAGTCCGGACCCGGCCAAAATACCCGATATCGAACTCTCTGACAGAATCGAAGGCCCCGCCACCGAAATAACACATTCAGCCCATGAAATAATGGCCATTATTGCCCCGTGGACAGAACCATTCCTGGCCTACCTAACTAGACAAGAACTTCCGGAGGACCAAAATGAGGCACGCTGCATAGTGCGGCAATCCAAGGCCTACAGAGTCCATGAGGGAGAATTGTACAAAAAAAGCGCTACCGGAGTCCTTCAAAGGTGCATCTCCGAAGAGGAAGGGCGGAACCTTTTGGCAGAAATTCACGCCGGACTCGGCGGTCATCACGCTGCAGCCCGGGCTCTTGTAAGCAAGGCCTTCCGCACAGGATTCTATTGGCCAACGGCCCGGGCAGATGCACGGGACTTGGTCCAACGTTGCGCCGGTTGCCAACTCTTTGCAAATCAAAGCCACATGCCACCCACTGCCCTCTAAACAATCCCCATTACATGGCCCTTTGCAGTCTGGGGGCTTGACATGGTTGGACCCCTTAAAGGGGGAACCCACAAGAAAAAATACTTATTGGTCATGGTGGATAAATTCACCAAATGGATAGAGGCTAAACCGGTTAAAACAGCCGAATCCGGAACAGTGATAGATTTCATATCCCGGGTTGTACACTGTTATGGCGTCCCCCACAGCATCATCACTGATAACGGCACGAACTTCACGGCCGACGAGGTAAAACTCTGGTGCAGCAAAATGGGCATCAAGCTCGATTATGCTTCAGTCTATCACCCACAAACCAATGGACAAGTCGAACAAGCAAATGGTCTTATAATGAGCGGCATTAAACCCAGATTAGTGCGCTCCTTAACGGAGTCTGACACGCACTGGGTAGAGGAGCTCGACTCTGTACTCTGGGGGCTGCGGACCACGCCGAATCATAGTACCGGATATACACCATTTTTTATGGTGTACGGCGCAGAGACAGTCCTTCCCTGTGACATAATTCATGACTCACCTCGAGTGCACATGTACGAAGAAAGAGAAGCCGAGCTCGATCGGCAAGACAGTCTGGACACCTTGGAGGAAGAGCGTGACGTAGCCAAAGCCCGTTCCGCATTTTACCAGCAATAGGCTCACAGATACCAACGCAGAGAAGTATGGGCCAAAACTTATAACGTTGGCGAACTAGTTCTACGGCTGCCGGATAAGAAAAAGAACAAGCTCGAGCCCAAATGGGAAGGTCCCTTCATTATCGACCAAGTTCTGACCGGTGGAGCGTACCGACTGCGGGATGCATCGAGTAGTCGACTCGAGCCGAACCCATGGAACCCGGCCAGGCTTCGAAGATTCTACTCTTAGCACCGGACTCTATGTTAGTCCCCTCCCTTTGTCCATTTTCTGCATATGCATCATCTGTCTTGTTTCCCTTTCTTTCTTTTATTTCTCTAGGCCTTCAAGGGTCACCTTGTGCCTCACTCGTACATTACAGATGCGCTAGCCGCACTCTTCATACATGGGGGCTTCTTTCACAGAAGCTTAAGTTATTTACCTGGGCCTCACGCCCAACACATGTGTTATACTTCTGCATGTACCTTTTTTCACCATTATATGCATCGATATGACTTAAGTTTTGGCCAAGCTGGGTTGCCTCGCTCTTGTATTTATGCCCTATGTTCCCGTTCATTCGGCTAGGGCATAAGGGGAGCACCTCTGCGATTGTTACCGCCGGGTCAGCCGGACGTGTACCTCAGACTGGATGAAGTCGAAAGCTAGCGTTCTTAAGGGAATATTCGGTCGGTGAACAAAAGATGACTTTTATTATCCATATCTGCCCCCAGATGATTTTCCTGCTTCTTATCGCAGTCCGGACATGCACTTTAGGACATGCTTACCCAGGGAAAGGAACCCTTAACAGAACTATTCTCCCTGGAAGATGTTTCTTACTACCCATGTAATATAACATAACTAGTTGGGCACTTGTCTGATAAAGCACTAATGACCCCTACGCCTGGTCTCCACGCATGCCCCAGTTCTTACATAACCGAGAGGGTATTCGGATACACTCCGGACTGTCGGGACCCGAGGTTGAAGCGAAAAGGTCAGCCACGACAAACGATCTACAATACGGCTAGAAGGCATTATACATGTCACTTTAAAATTACATAGTCAATTTGACTGGTTGAATTCCTCTTCAATACCATCCAATAGGCTGTCTAGTCTACAGTCCTGTTGGGAATACTTTGTGGCCAATTCTACTTGACCGTACACTAAGCTCACAGGGATCTCCTTCCCATCAGGCCCCACAGGTCCGACTTCGGCCATGTGGTTCGGTTCAGCCATCGTGTAACGTGTCTTCACCATTGCCCAGGCTTCCCTGGCGCCCTGACGGCAGGCCGATATCTTCCATAATCAGAAGCGCCGCCACGCTCCCTTTAGCTTTTCTGCAAGCTCTCCAAGGCCTTCGGGTATGGAGACAGATGGCCACAAGGCCTGGGCGACGCCTTGCATCACCTGCCGAACTCGTTCGTGCAGTTGTGAGAGCTCAGGAAGAAGGTCACCCGTTGAACCGGGCATTTCCTCGGTAGGATGACCTGTTAGCATACCTACAGACATAACTCTGTCAGCTAGCTTCCTCGCCGAACTCTTTTTCAAAGTTCGTTCAAGCACTTACTAAATATGTCGCGTCGAAGCCGCCGATTTTCCTTAACAGAGTCCGACAGTTGGGCGCGAACATCTTGTAGTTCCACGCCCAGCTTGGTGTTGGCATCTTGGAGATCATTTTTCTCCTGCCTCACCCTCGTAAGCACGTTCTCACCGGCCTTCAACTGGCGTTGGAGGTATTGCTTATCCGGATTTACTCCAGTGTCATCTGCAATTTTATCGTCAGATCTGCATACACGCTGCATTCTATATGATACTTATCATCTGAAGAATATGTTACTAGTGGGGGTCTCTTTGGGCTCCCCTGCTGTGGCCAGTGCGGCCTGAAGTTGGGCTTTCCACTCTTCCAGCTCCTGGGACAGTTGAGTATTCTTTTCTGTAAGAACCTGCATAACAAATGATCCTTAAATCAGTTATCCTAACTGTTCCAAGTCTCAGGGGCTACTGATATATATAAACACCAAATTTTCTCACCCGTATGTCTTTTACATACTGCTCCGTGGCTCTGGCTAGACCATTTTAAGCGGCACAGAGGTGCGCGTCTCCCGAGTTGAAGGCATCCAATGCCTCTTGGGAGAAACAAGCGTCACGAAGAACAGTCCGGCGATGCCTGTGGTTCATGGCACTTTCCACCTCGGAATGGGTGGAGGACAGTCTATCCGCATCCTCTGTCGGAGGAGCACCCGGCGCACGCCTCGTATTCGTTCCCGCCTCCGAATCCGGCCTTTGAGCCTGGCTTGTGGAGGTGCGATTGGTAGCCTCTCCGGGTATAGTCCGGCGAGCGCTCTTTTTCCTGAAAGGAAGGTATGGGCGTTAATATGCCTCCGAGAATAATTTCTTGCAATAAAGACGGCGCGCCATACCGCTGTGCCGGTGTCTCAATCCGAACCGCGGGTCTTTTCAGCCTGCCTGGCCTCACGGCCCCTTGTTGGCCAGTCGCCGCAGGCTCGGCCTTCTGCCTCGAGGACCTCCCCTGCAAAACACGGCTGTTATACGACGATCAAAAACACGCAAGGACGGATCCCTTTTTTGAAGTGCTGGGACTTCGGTCTCAATCACCTGTGAGGCTGGAACTAGCCCTGGGTAATTGGCCGTAATGGCTACCAAAGCATTATCATCGCTCGATTGGTAAAAACACCCCATCGATCCGCTCCACAGATATGTCCGGATCCTCTTGGGAGGCCAGGTCGAGGGACCGTCCAGGGTCCTCGGGTTGTGGAGGGGGGTTGTTTATCTCCCTTACAGCCTGGCGCAGTTCCTGCGTAGAAATCGCTAGACTGAGTACTTAATTGCGGAAATATGAAACGGATGGGCAAGAAAAAGTCTCCGCTTACCCAGCTCAGAGGATTGTACATAGAAAATCCGCCCTGCGGGTTGACACGAAGGAATTCCTCCTCTTCTCCATTGTACAAAGTGGATAAGATCTTTGTTAGATCAGCAACCGATCCTGTCCCTTTACGGCCGTAGCGGGTGGCGTCATCCTCCCCGTTGAAATCCCACATGGGGTGGCCTCTATACTGAAGCGGCTGCACCCCCCGCATGATACATATGGCCATGACCTCGATCATGGTCAATCCGGATCGAGCTAAAAAACTTATCTGGCTCATCAGGTAAAGAACGTCCCTGTCATCTTCCTCCAGGGGGCTCCGTGGACGCCAGCTCCGGCGCTTCTTCAAAGGGGCGTTGTGGAACTCAGGAAGGCCGATCCGAATAGGATCTGGGAGGGGGACGTCTTCTACATAAAACCATTCTGAAGGCCAGTCTTCGGACGTCTTCTTTGGGGTTCCGGACATGTATCTAGTCCCGGCAACACGCCACATTTTGGCTCCGCCCACTTGATATATTGACCCCTTCTGAGAACGGGGCACAAGGCAGAACAGCTTCTTCCATAGAGCGAAATGAGCCTCACGGCCCAAAAACAACTCGCAAAGGGCCACGAATCCCGCGATATGCAGCATGGAGGCGGGCGTAAGGTTGTGCAACTGGAGGCTGTAGAACTCTAGGAGCCCCCGGAGAAACGGATGAATTGGGAATCCGAGCCCTCTTACCAAATAAGGGACAAGGCATACCCGCTCTCCCTTGGAGGGATTGGGAAGGCTCTCCGCTTTCTCTCCGCCATTATAGGTGGCGAGCCCGGCTCGAACAGGGACCAAGTACACTGGGGGAAGAGATCCCTTGGTCTGAAGCATCACTAATTTGCTGTGCGAGATGGAACATCCCTCCCAATCTCTAGGCTTGGAACTAGGGGAGCGAGAGGAGGAGCTGCATCGACCGGCCATGATGGAATGGATCTCTGTCGGGCGCGCTCCGATGAAGGCTCGCCAAGGGAGGATGGTGTGATTTGGATCTGAATCCTCGTCTTTTTAATAGGCGGCTCATTCACACAGCTAGGGGGTAAATGTGAAAACACCCTGGCTCTTCACATTCACTCGACACGTGGAAAGTGGCCATTATTGGGCGTGGAAGCCAAGGAGTGCCAACATTCATAAGAAACCGGACACTATTTCGACAGGTACACAGAATTTGGAGAGGAACCCATCTTGCAAAGCCGAAGACAATACTGTGCGCCAGACTCATCGTCATTGAAGCCTGGTTCGGGGGCTACTGAGGGAGTCCTGGATTAGGGGTCTCCGGATAGCCGGACTATATCCATTGGCCGGACTATTAGACTATGAAGGTACAAGATTGAAGACTTCGTCTCGTGTTCGGATGGGACTCTACTTGGTGTGGAAGGAGAGCTAGGCAATACGGATATGGATATCTCCTCCTTTGTAACCGACCTTGTGTAACCCTAACCCTCTCCGGTGTCTATATAAACCGAAGGGTTTTAGTCCGTAGGACAACAATCACAACATACAATCATACCATAGGCTAGCTTCTAGGGTTTAGCCTCTCTAATCTCGTGGTAGATCTACTCTTGTACTACCCATATCATCAATATCAATCAAGCAGGACGTAGGGTTTTACCTCCATCAAGAGGGCCCGAACCTGGGTAAAACATCGTGTCCCCTGCCTCTTGTTACCATCCGGCCTAGACGCACAGTTCGGGACCCCCTACCTGAGATCCGCTGATTTTGACACCGACAGGAGTGGTTTAGGATGCCAGGGAGAGAGAGAGGAGGAGCAAGACAAGCTGTGGGCGGGCCACAAGAGCTGCGTGAGCATTGGCCGAGCGGGGCGGCGCTCTGGCGCGAGCTGCAGGAGAGAGAGGAGGGCACGGGAGTAAGTGGGCGGCCTGCTGGCATGGAGCGGACGTCGAGGGGCATCAACTGGCGCGCGGGGGAGGCTCGAGGCGGTCGCGGGACGCGGCGTCAACGGTCGGGTGCTCTGCCAGGCACTCCAGAGCGCGACTTTGGCCGGCATCCACGGTTTTCCCGCGTCCTCGCACATCCACTTGCGTCTGGCAACTACAGGGGGCGTGGGCAAAAGCTGGGGAGAGCCTTGGATGCTCTGGAAAGCTGAGGGGAGAGAAGGAGGCTGAGAGAGAGGGAGGAATCCACTGTCCAGAGAAGAAAAATGGGGTTGACCCCCCTTCATCATTGCTTCCTCGGGCAGAAAAGCATACAGGTGCTAGAGGGGGACTAGGAGGGGCCGTGGTAAAACTTTGAGCCCATGGAGATTAGTGGAAGGGGTCAGAATGGTGTTTTTGGAAATGTTGTAGAAGGTGTTTGTTGTTGGTTTGGGCAAGAAAATGAATTACACTTGCCATGAGACTCCATAGGGTGAAATGGCACGTATAATTAGGGCCTTCCACCAATTTCGAGCTCATTTGGGCAAAGTTGATAATGCAACTTTTGTAAACCCTAGAAATCAGCAGAAATCAACTTGTGTAGATCTAGTTGAGCAAATCACTTCCCTTTGATTCACCACTTGGTGTAGTCGCCTCATTTGGTCATGTGAACATGCCCACAAAAGTTGGGGTCAAGGAGATAAGGTTGGTAGTACAAAGTTGTTCAAATTTGAATCTGGACAAAGATGGTTTTGGGCTCTTTTGTGAACCAAAACAGTTTGGATTGAGCTGAAACTTTGCAATGTCATCATATTATGTATATGTGACTTGCTTGAATTTTCTTGGATTCATTTGAAAATATTTCTTATAGAAATATCTCAAATACTTGAAATGTACAGAAATGGTTTTGGAGGGTTTTTCCCAATATTTTGAACATGACCATGTGTTGAAACTCTTATATATGGAAAATATATGTCCACTGACTTTCCCTGATTTTTCTCAAATATTTTTGAAATAATAAAATAATTTTTCCCTATTAAAGACCATTTCTTTCCTTAAGAAAAAGCTTTTAAATAAAATTGGAAAATAACTTTTAAAATTATATTTTTATGGTTTATGGGAATCATATATCTAATAGGTTTCAGTTATACTCTTTGAAATATTTTTCATACTCCAAATCAAGTACTTGTAGTGCATACCTCAATTCAGGGGTTTTTGGAAAACTAATTTTTGAAAATACTTTTTGGCCAAATTATTTTTGTAAGAAAATACTATATTGCACTATACACATGGCATGATCATTGGGCAGAAGTTTGGGGCAAAGAGATGAAGTATATAAAGTGGAGTAGTTGACTTTAAAGAGCACATGGAAATCACAAAGAGAAAACCAACTCCAAATAAAAAGCCAAATAATGCAAAAGTTTTTGTTGGTCCAAATTTTCATGCTTTATTAATGCAAATGACATGTTCCAAAATGAAGGGTGTGACATCGTTACAGCGTGACAGGGGCGATTCAGTGTTGTGTGTCTCCTCAAGAAGGTTGTGAGATTTTGTGAGAGATCCACGAAGGAGATTCTGGTCACCACGCCGGTTCAAAATCCTTGGTGGCTAAGGCTTTTCGTCACGGCTTCTATTGGTTGACAGCTCATGCTGATGCTGAGGATTTAGTAAAAAGGTGAGACGGTTGTCAGAAATTTGCACGCCGCGCTCATGTTCCGGCTCAGGAGTTGAGAATGATTCCAATCACTTGGCCATTTGCAACTTGGGGGCTAGATATGGTTGGACCCCTTAAGAGATCCAAGGACAAAAAGACCCACCTGTTGGTGGCGGTTGACAAGTTTACCAAGTGGGTAGAGGCAGAGCCAGTCAGTAAGTGTGATGCAGCCACGACGGTCCAATTCATCAAAAAGGTGATATTCCGGTTTGGTTTTCCACACAACATTATAACTGATAATGGTACTAATCTGTCCAAGGGTGCTATGGAAGAATTTTGTCAACGTGAGCACATCTGGCTTGATTTGTCATCATTGGCTCACCCCCAATCTAATGGTCAAGCAGAGAGGGCAAATCAAGAAATTTTGAGAGGTATTAAACTCCGTCTTATGGTTCCTTTAAAGCGAACGCCGGGTTGTTGGCTGGAGGAGTTACCTTCCGTGTTATGGAGTATCAACACCACACCAAACAGATCTACAGGTTACACTCCTTTCTTCATGGTTTATGGAGCATAGGCGGTTCTTCCTAGTGACATCCGTCATGACTCGCCCCGTGTGGCGGCTTACGTTGAAGTTGGGAATGAGAAAGCACGTCAGGACTCACTGGACCTGTTAGATGAGGAGCGTGATCTAGCAGCGGCGCGTTCGATGATTTATCAACAAGATCTCCTATGTTATCATAGCCGCCGAGTTAAGACCAGAACTTTTCAAGAGGGGATCTGGTGCTCCGGCTCATCCAGGATCAGACTGATATGCTAAAGTTATTCCCACCTTGGGAAGGACCTTTTGAGGTCAGCAAAAATTTGCACATTGGATGATACTACCTTATTGATGTTCGAGATCACAAAGATTCACGTAAATCGGAGGAGGAGACCCAGCGGTCGTGGAATATAGCTCTTCTTCGGCCTTACTATACTTGAGCCATAGGCTCTTCTTATGTACATACCTATGACAATGTATATATTATATAATAAACCGGAGCCTCAGCTAAAGCGGGGTATCTGTTGTTTTTTTACATCGTGTGTGCTTACATGGGGGCTTCTACTTATAAAATGGAGTTGTACTAACCCGGCTTATAAAGCCACACAGATATAAAGGAAATCACTAGGGGGCTTGGTCATATTCGAACCATAGCTACGCCTCTTGATCGGCTTAAGGCCAAACAGGGAAATCACTAGGGGGCTTGGTTGTATTTGAAGGAAATATGCCCTAGAGGCAATAATAAAGTTATTATTTATTTCCTTATATCATGATAAATGTTTATTATTCATGCTAGAATTGTATTAACCGGAAACATAATACATGTGTGAATACATAGACAAACAGAGTGTCACTAGTATGCCTCTACTTGACTAGCTCGTTAATCTAAGATGGTTATGTTTCCTAACCATGAACAAAAGAGTTGTTATTTGATTAACGGGATCACATCATTAGAAGAATGATGTGATTGACATGACCCATTCCATTAGCTTAGCACCCGATCGTTTAGTATGTTGCTATTGCTTTCTTCATGACTTATACATGTTCCTATGACTATGAGATTATGCAACTCCCGTTTGCCGGAGGAACACTTTGTGTGCTACCAAACGTCACAACGTAACTGGGTGATTATAAAGGAGCTCTACAAGTGTCTCCAAAGGTACATGTTGGGTTGGTGTATTTCGAGATTAGGATTTGTCACTCCGTTTGTCGGAGAGGTATCTCTGGGCCCTCTCGGTAATGCACATCACATAAGCCTTGCAAGCATTGCAACTAATGAGTTAGTTGCGAGATGATGTATTACGGAACGAGTAAACAGACTTGCCGGTAACGAGATTGAACTAGGTATTGAGATACCGACGATCGAATCTCGGGCAAGTAACATACCGATGACAAAGGGAACAACGTATGTTGTTATGCGGTCTGACCGATAAAGATCTTCGTAAAATATGTGGGAGCCAATATGAGCATCCAGGTTCCACTATTGGTTATTGACTGGAGACGTGTCTCGGTCATGTCTACATTGTTCTCAAACCCGTAGGGTCCGCACGCTTAAGGTTTCGATGACAGTTATATTATGAGTTTATGAGTTTTGATGTACCGAAGTTTGTTCGGAGTCCCGGATGTGATCACGGACATGACGAGGAGTCTCAAAATGGTCAAGACATAAAGATTGATATATTGGAAGCCTATATTTGGATATCGGAAGTGTTCCAGGTGAAATCGGGATTTTACCGGAGTACCGGGAGGTTACCGGAACCCCCCGGGAGGTATATGGGCCTTAGTGGGCTTTAGTGGAAGAGAGGAGAGGTGGCCAGGACTGGGCCCCTCCCCCCCATAGTCCGAATAGGACAAGGAGAGGGGGGCGGCGCCCCCCCCCCCTTCCTTCTCTCTCTCCTCTTTCCCCCTCCCGAATCCTATTCCAACTAGGAAAAGGGGGGAATCCTACTCCCGGTGGGAGTAGGACTCCTCCTGGCGCGCCATCCTCCTGGCCGGCAGCACACCCCCCTTGATCCTTTATATACGGGGGCAGGGGGCACCCCTAGACACACAAGTTGATCCACGTGATCATATTCTTAGCCGTGTGCGGTGCCCCCTTCCACCATAATCCTCGATAATATTGTAGCGGTGCTTAGGCGAAGCCCTGCGACGGTAGTATATCAAGATCGTCACCACGTCGTCGTGCTGACGGAACTCTTCCCCGACACTTTGCTGGATCGGAGTCCGAGGATAGTCATCGAGCTGAACGTGTGCTAGAACTCGGAGGTGTCGTAGTTTCGGTGCTTGATCGGTCGGGCCGTGAAGACGTACGACTACATCAACCGCGTTGTGCTAACGCTTCCGCTGTCGGTCTACAAGGGTACGTAGATCACACTCTCCCCTCTTGTTGCTATGCATCACCATGATCTTGCGTGTGCGTAGGAGAATTTTTGAAATTACTACATTCCCCAACGGTGGCATCCGAGTCTAGGTTTTATGTGTTGATGTTATATGCACGAGTAGAACACAAGTGAGTTGTGGGCGATATAAGTCATACTGCTTACCAGCATGTCATACTTTGGTTCGGCGGTATTGTTGGACGAAGCGGCCCGGACCGACATTATGCGTACGCTTACGCGAGACCGGTTCTCCCGATGTGCTTTGCACAAAGGTGGCTAGCGGGTGACAGTTTCTCCAAGTTTAGTTGAACCAAGTGTGGCTACGCCCGGTCCTTGCGATGGTTAAAACAGCACCAACTTGACAAACTATCGTTGTGGTTTTGATGCGTAGGTAAGATTGGTTCTTGCTTAAAGCCCGTAGCAGCCATGTAAAACTTGCAACAACAAAGTAGAGGACGTCTAACTTGTTTTTGCAGGGCATGTTGTGATGTGATATGGTCAAGACATGATGCTAAATTTTATTGTATGAGATGATCATGTTTTCTAACCGAGTTATCGGCAACTGGCAGGAGCCATATGGTTGTCGCTTTATTGTATGCAATACAACTGCGCTGTAATGCTTTACTTTATCACTAAACGGTAGCGATAGTCGTGGAAGCATAAGATTGGTGAGACGACAACGATACTACGATGGTGATCAAGGTGTCGCGCCGATGACGATGGTGATCACGATGGTTCTTTGAAGATGGAGATCACAAGCACAAGATGATGATGGCCATATCATATCACTTATATTGATTGCATGTGATGTTTATCTTTTATGCATCCTATCTTGCTTTGATTGAAGGTAGCATTATAAGATGATCTCTCACTAATTATCAAGAAGTGTTCTTCCTGAGTATGCACCGTTGTGAAAGTTCTTCGTACCGAGACACCACGTGATGATCGGGTGTGATAGGCTCTATGTTCAAATACAACGGGTGCAAAACAGTTGCACACACGGAATACTCAGGTTATACTTGACGAGCCAAGCATATACAGATATGGCCTCGGAACACGGAGACCGAAAGGTCGAGCGTGAATCATATAGTAGATATGATCAACATAGCGATGTTCACCAATGAAACTACTCCATCTCACGTGATGATCGAACATGGTTTAGCTGATTTGGATCACGTAATCACTTAGAGGATTAGAGGGATGTCTATCTAAGTGGGAGTTCTTAAGTAATATGATTAAATTGAACTCAAATTTATCATGAACTTAGTCCTGGTAGTATTTTGCAAATTATGTTATAGATCAATAGCTCGCGTTGTTGCTTCCCTGTGTTTATTTTGATATGTTCCTAGAGAAAATTGTGTTGAAAGATGTTAGTAGCAATGATGCGGATTGGATCCGTGATCTAAGGTTTATCCTCATTGCTGCACAGAAGAATTATGTCCTTGATGCACCGCTAGGTGACAGACCTATTGCAGGAGCAGATGCAGACGTTATGAACGTTTGGCTAGCTCAATATGATGACTACTTGATAGTTTAGTGCACCATGCTTAATGGCTTAGAATTGGGACTTCAAAGACGTTTTGAATGTCATGGACCATATGAGATGTTCCAGGAGTTGAAGTTAATATTTCAAGCAAATACCCGAGTTGAGAGATATGAAGTCTCCAACAAGTTCTATAGCTAAAAGATGGAGGAGAATCGCTCAACTAGTGAGCATGTGCTCAGATTGTCTGGGTACTACAATCGCTTGAATCAAGTGGGAGTTAATCTTCCAGATAAGATAGTGATTGACAGAATTCTCTAGTCACCATCACCAAGTTAGTAGAACTTCGTGATGAACTATAATATGCAAGGGATAATGGAAACAACTCCCAAGCTCTTCGTGATGCTGAAATCAACGAAGGTAGAAATCAAGAAAAACATCAAGTGTTGATGGTTGACAAGACCACTAGTTTCAAGAAAAGGGCAAAGGGAAGAAGGGGAACTTCAAGAAGAACAGCAAGCAAGTTGCTGCTCAAGTGAAGAAGCCCAAGTCTGATCCTAAGCCTGAGACTAAGTGCTTCTACTTCAAAGGGACTGGTCACTGGAAGCAGAACTACCCCAAGTGATTGGCGGATACAAAGGATGGCAAAGTGAACATAAGTATATTTGATATACGTGTTATTGATGTGTACTTTACTAGTGTTTATAGCAACCCCTTAGTATTTGATACTAGTTCAGTTGCTAAGATTAGTAACTCGAATGGGAGTTGCAGAATAAATAGAGACTAGTTAAGGGTGAAGTAACGATGTGTGTTGGAAGTGGTTCCAAAATTGATATGATCATCATCGCACACTCCCTATACTTTCGGGATTAGTGTTGAACCTAAATAAGTGTTATTTGGTGTTTGCGTTGAGCATGAATATGATTTGATCATGTTTATTGTAATACGGTTATTCATTTAAGTAAGAGAATAAATTGTTGTTCTGTTTACAT
Organism: Triticum dicoccoides; assembly: GCF_002162155.2. Taxonomy (NCBI): domain Eukaryota; kingdom Viridiplantae; phylum Streptophyta; class Magnoliopsida; order Poales; family Poaceae; genus Triticum; species Triticum dicoccoides. The sequence goes on from NC_041382.1 coordinate 444,620,757, forward strand.
GAATAAAACCTTATATGGTTACACACCCAATGAAAATAGTTCGTTGGATCTCGATCGTAGTGATGCACATAAAACATAATATTGAAACCAAAAGATGCAAAGTTAATAATGATAGTGCAAACTTATTTGTGGCACTGCCGTTTAGGTCATATTGGTGTAAAGCGCATGAAGAAACTCCATGCTGATGGGTTTTTGGAATAACTTGATTATGAATCAGTTGATGCTTGCGAACCATGCCTCATGGGCAAGATGACTAAGACTCCGTTCTTCGGAACAATGGAGCGAGCAATAGATCTGTTGGAAATCATACATACTGATGTATGTGGTTCGATGAATATTGAGGCTCGCGACAGGTATCATTATTTTCTGTTCTTCACAGATAATTTGAGCAGATGTGAGTATATCTACTTGATGAAACATAAGTCTGAAACATTTGAAAAGTTCAAAGAATTTCAGAGTGAAGTGGAAAATCATCGTAACAAGAAAATAAAGTTTCTACGATCTGATCGTGGAGAAGAGTATTTGAATTACGAGTTTGGTCTTCAGTTAAAACAATGTGAAATAGTTTCACTACTCACGCCACCTGGAACACCACAGTGTAATGGTGTGTTCGAACATCATAATCGTACTTTATTTGATATGGTGCGATCTATGATGTCTCTTACAGATTTACCGCTATTGTTTTGGGGTTATGCATTAGAGACAGCTACATTCACGTTAAATAGGGCACCATCTAAATCCGTTTGAGATGACACCGTATGAACTATGGTTTAGCAAGAAACCCAAGCTGTCGTTTCTTAAAGTTTGAGGTTGCAATGCTTGTGTGAAAAAGTTTCAACTTGATAAGCTCAAACCTAAATCGAAGAAGTGCATCTTCATAGGAAATCCAAAGGAAACTATTGGATACACCTTCTATCACAGATCCGAAGGCAAGACTTTTGTTGCTAAATTCGGAAACTTTCTAGAGAAGGAGTTTCTCTCGAAAGAAGTGAGTGGGAGGAAAGTAGAAAACTTGATAAGGTAATTGTACCTTCTCCCTTATTGGAAAGTAGTTCATCACAGAAATATTTTCTTGTGACTACTACACCAACTAGTGAGGAAGCTAATGATGATGATCATGTAAGTTCAGATCAAGTTACTACCGAATCTCGTAGGTAAACCAGAGTGAGATCCGCACCAGAGTGGTACGGTAATCCTGTTCTGGAAGTCATGTTACTAGACCATGACGAACTTGCGAACTATGAGGAAGCGATGATGAGCCCAGATTCCACGAAATGGTTTGAGGCCATGAAATCTGAGATATGATCCATGTATGAGAACAAAGTATGGACTTTGATGGATTTGCCCGATGATCGGCAAGCCATAGAAAATAAATGGATCTTCAAGAGGAAGACGGACGCTGATAGTAGTGTTACTATCTACAAAGCTAGACTTGTCGAAAAAGGTTTTTGACAAAGTTCAAGGTGTTGATTACGATGAAATTTTCTCACTCGTAGCGATGCTTAAGTCTGTCCAAATCATGTTAGCAATTGCCGCATTTTTATGAAATCTGGCAAATGGATAAACAAAACTGCATTCCTTAATGGATTTATTAAAGAAGAGTTGTATACGATGCAACTAGAAGGTTTTGTCGATCCTAAAGGTGTTAACTAAATATGCAAGCTCCAGCGATCCATCTATGGACTGGTGCAAGCATCTCGGAGTTGGAATATACGCTTTGATAAGTTGATCAAAGCATATAGTTTTATACAGACTTGCGGTGAAGCCTGTATTTACAAGAAAGTGAGTGGGAGCACTACAACATTTCTGATAATTATATGTGTATGACATATTGTTGATCGAAAATAATGTAGAATTATTCTGCAAAGCATAAAGGAGTGTTTGAAAGGATTTTTTCAAAGAAAACCTCGGTGAAGCTGCTTACATATTGAGCATCAAGACCTATAGGGATAGATCAAGACGCTTGATAAGTTTTTTTTCAATGAGTACATACCTTGACAATATTTTGAAATAGTTCAAAAATTGGAACGGTCAAAGAAAGAGTTCTTGGCTGTGTTACAAGGTGTGAAATTGAGTAAGACTCAAAGCCCGACCACGGCAGAAGATAGAAAGAAAATGAAAGTCATTCCCTATGCCTCAGCCATAGGTTCTATAAAGTATGCCATGTTGTGTACCAGATCTATTGTATACCCTACACTGTGTTAAGCAAGGGGGTACAATAGTGATCTAAGAGTAGATCACTGGACAGCGGTCAAAATTATCCTTAGTGGAATAAGGAAATATTTCTCAATTATGGAGGTGACAAAGAGGTTCGTCGTAAAAAGTTACGTCGATGCAAGTTTTGACACAGATCTGGATGACTCTAAGTCTCGATCTAGATACATATTGAAAGTGGGAGCAATTAGCTAGAGTAGCTCCGTGCAGAGCATTGTAGACATAGAATTTGCAAGATACTTACGGATCTGTATGTGACAGACCCGTTGACTAAAATTATCTCGCAAGCAAAACATGATCACACCTTAGTACTCTTTGGGTGTTAATCACATAAACGATGTGAACTAGATTACTGACTCTAGTAAACCCTTTGGGTATAGGTCACATGACAATGTGAACTATGGGTGTTGAATCACATGGTGATGTGAACTAGATTATTGACTCTAGTGCAAGTGGGAGACTGAAGGAAATATGCCCTAGAGGCAATAATAAAGTTATTATTTATTTCCTTATATCATGATAAATGTTTATTATTCATGCTAGAATTGTATTAACTGGAAACATAGTACATGTGTGAATACATAGACAAACAGAGTGTCACTAGTATGCCTCTACTTGACTAGCTCGTTAATCGAAGATGGTTATGTTTCCTAACCATGAACAAAAGAGTTGTTATTTGATTAACGGGATCACATCATTAGAAGAATGATGTGATTGACATGACCCATTCCATTAGCTTAGCACCCGATCGTTTAGTATGTTGCTATTGCTTTCTTCATGACTTATACATGTTCCTATGACTATGAGATTATGCAACTCCCGTTTGCCGGAGGAACACTTTGTGTGCTACCAAACGTCACAACGTAACTGGGTGATTATAAAGGAGCTCTACAAGTGTCTCCAAAGGTACATGTTGGGTTGGCGTATTTCGAGATTAGGATTTGTCACTCCGTTTGTCGGAGAGGTATCTCTGGGCCCTCTCGGTAATGCACATCACATAAGCCTTCCAAGCATTGCAACTAATGAGTTAGTTGCGAGATGATGTATTACGGAACGAGTAAAGAGACTTGCCGGTAACGAGATTGAACTAGGTATTGAGATACCGACGATCGAATCTCGGGCAAGTAACATACCGATGACAAAGGGAACAACGTATGTTGTTATGCGGTCTGACCGATAAAGATCTTCGTAGAATATGTGGGAGCCAATATGAGCATCCAGATTCCGCTATTGGTTATTGACTGGAGACGTGTCTCGGTCATGTCTACATTGTTCTCGAACCCGTAGGGTCCGCACGCTTAAGGTTTCGATGACAGTTATATTATGAGTTTATGAGTTTTGATGTACCGAAGTTTGTTCGGAGTCCCGGATGTGATCACGGACATGACGAGGAGTCTTGAAATGGTCGAGACATAAAGATTGATATATTGGAAGCCTATATTTGGATATCGGAAGTGTTCCGGGTGAAATCGGGATTTTACCGGAGTACCGGGAGGTTACCGGAACCCCCCCGGGAGGTATATGGGCCTTAGTGGGCTTTAGTGGAAGAGAGGAGAGGTGGCCAGGGCTGGGCCGCGCGCCCCTCCCCCCCTAGTCCGAATAGGA
>NC_041382.1:444624861-444639733 GCF_002162155.2 Triticum dicoccoides
AAGGGGCACCCCTAGACACACAAGTTGATCCACGTGATCATATTCTTAGCCGTGTGCGGTGCCCCCTTTCACCATAATCCTCGATAATATTGTAGCGGTGCTTAGGCGAAGCCCTGCGACGGTAGTATATCAAGATCTTCACCACGCCGTCGTGCTGACGGAACTCTTCCCCGACACTTTGCTGGATCGGAGTCCGGGGATCGTCATCGAGCTGAACGTGTGCTAGAACTCGGAGGTGCCGTAGTTTCGGTGCTTGATCGGTCGGGCCGTGAAGACGTACGACTACATCAACCGCGTTGTGCTAACGCTTCCGCTGTCGGTCTACAAGTGTACGTAGATCACACTCTCCCCTCTCGTTGCTATGCATCACCATGATCTTGCGTGTGCGTAGGAATTTTTTTGAAATTACTACGTTCCCCAATAGTATTTACACTATAGCTACACCTCTTGATAAGCTTAAAGCCAAAAAGGAAATTATGTGGAACCAAAGAGAGTCTGTTACAAAAAGCACAACTCAAACATAGGTACCCACTGAGCACAGCTCAAATATTACTTGGGGGCTCCTTGCTTCTCAAAGAACAACGAGCTTGCACCCTTGTAATAGGCTATCAAGCCAGGCTTGGAAGCCAGGTGTATTCACCTAAAACCCCGGGTTATCCTGCCTCTTTAAGTAAGCCACTCCGTCCAGGAAAACCTGGTATGACCCATCGTATGTTTGACAAGTCAATCTCATAGACCCTGAACTTGTCAAAGTTAAAACGATGATTGGTTAACGATAGAGGTCCATCTTAAAAGGCTTTGAAAAATGGTTTAACTTAGCGGCTTGGCAGCCCATGAAAAGCCTCGATAGAGGGCCTGGCAGCCCATGAAAAGCCTTGCATATTTTTCTTGTATTTGTTGCAAATGTTATAACCTCTTTTGATCAGGGATTTATGAAAATTTTCTGATAAACCGATGTATATCACCACCCGGCATGGCTTTCAACGCTCAGTTGTCAGTACATGATCAGTTCTAAACCGGCAATAATTCGATCCGGTCTGGTGTTGATTAGAAGTTACCAGAATTATATGAGTAAATTGGTGTTTCTCATAACCCAGTACGGTTTTGATATGAACCGACATGAATGAAAGGAGTCATCAATACTCCAGATTGGTGTTATCACCCTTATTATCCCAACAGTTGGACATCCAACAAGATATATCACATGTATCATCTATTTTATATCTGGTCATTATAGTCTTGGTTATACACCAAGCTATATATATATATATTTGGGCATCATGACCCGTCCAGTGGTAAACCACTAGGACACTTTCAAGTTCTTATATGCAGGAACAAGTTAAATAAAAGTCGCAATGGACTATGCATATAATAGATCCCAAAGGCATGGCGAGTTATCAGTATCAAGCAAAATAAATATGCTCAATGGCATAACAGCGAGTGTTTGAACTAGCCTATTACAAGGCACTTTAAATGCCCACCATGAATAATTGTTTCCATAACAAGTGGCAGATGGCGACAGCTAAACCGGCCTCCAGTTCAAGATTCATCATCAGGACGACTTGAAGATTGTGGATCATCTTGAGTTGGTGTATCCTCCTCCTCTCTACCCAGTGGCTAGAAATCAATTGTTGTCCAATCGATTCCAGTTAATGCTTTGAATACAACTTCTTCACTTATAAGAGGGGAAGGATCAATGTCAGGAGCATAAGTATGCTTAGGGATTGGCGGAACAAGATCCTCTACATCATGAATCGGCGCAGGATATTTTTTCTGATCAACATCATAAACCGGTTGATATTGAGATAGATCTATGTAATCCGCCAATTTGCTTGCTATAGGCCGCATTTCCCTTGTCAGCCTTCGGAGATCATCATTGTTGAATTATGTACCATCTTCCTTCACGCTGGGGTAGCCTTGGCCGATATCTGCCGGTTCAAGATCTGGAATGCATGCCTTGGCCTGGATTAGCGCAGTCAATGTGCCTGACCTTGCAGCTGATTTTTTATGTTCCTCCAGCCGGGAAGGCAACATGGACAGCTTCTCGATGGTTTCTTTTATCAACGATGGAGGAGGCCTGCTATATGCAGCAGTGCAGATAGTTCATTGGGATCCGGAATACAATTGTTCTATCAAGGTGTAGGCTGCTTTCAGCTTCATCCGCATATCGGAGCCCAGATGGGTAATGCGGGTCCCTGTAGTATTGTGTGCACCAGTAAACCGGTAATTGCTAAGGTAAAGGGGACTTGAAACATGCCAGATGAGGGCGCTTTCCAAATACATCAGAAGTCATAGCATTTATTTGTCACTTTAAACAGGTCAGTTCCTCAACCATCGGTTTAAGGGCTTCTTCTGCGTCTTCGGCTTTCTTGGCTAAAGCGGCCTTCTCGGCATCCCAATCTGCACGTTCCTTCTTAAAATTTTCCTTCAGCTTCTCCATGGCTGCTAAGGCTTTAGTCAGTTCCTCCTTGGCTTTGGAAGCCTCCACTTGCTGAGACTTGTTGTTTTCTTGAAGATCAGCGGTTTGGGAGTCCTTTTTGCTTAGCTCAGCTTGTAAAGGAATGACATATCATCAGTGGGATGTATATATTTGAAGTACCAAGCGCATAACAAGTTATGCACTTTGTACTTGGGGGCTAATGCCTATTTGCTTTGTTATCAGAAATTTTCGCAAGTCCCAAATACAATGCAAACATTATCTTTGGCACTTGGGGGCTAATGTACATTTGTTCAAATCGGAGCATTAGTTAAAATCCCGGTTCTCCTTGGGAAGATAAACCGGCCCTTGGGGACTACACAGATGAAAACTACAGGAATACAACGATAAAGTACCAGTTTGTTTCAAATGATCACCTGACATATGCAGGATAAGTATGCAAGGGTTGAGACATTAAGAAGTCCCGATTTATGATTGCTATCATAAACCTGCCCTTGGGGCTACTAGAGTTGGTATTTGCAATTGGACTTAAGAAGGGAAAAGTTATGTCATTACCTCATAGCCCTCCTTCATCAGATTCACCAAACCGGCTTCATAGTCACGGTTTGTGTACAGACGGTTTAGAAAGCCAGAGTGGAGTTCTTGAGCACTGAAGTGGGCATAGGTTGATAAATCGTGCTCCACTTGCCTTTCTCCATGGCAACACGTTCTTCTTTGGCACTATGTTTTGCCAATACAACAGGATGGCCAGGAGAGGTGTGGCTAATACCAGTAATGATAGCCTCATCTTCTTTATATCCAGCAGCCTTTTCTGGAGTTGATGGAGTGTCAGTAGTCTTCACTGGACTAGAAGGTCCGTCATCAGTCCGGATTGGACTTGCCGGTTTATCGTGTGGCACAGCGGTATCAACTTCTGCTTGTTCATCAACATTATGATCTTGAGGGGCCGGTTCATCAAATGTGGCCTCAGTATTTGGACCTTCCGGTTCCGTAGTCAGCTCCGGTTCAATCACCACATGATCATCAGACGGGTTATTCACCCAGGCCTTCTTACTGGGTCTGGCCTTGGCTCTAAAAAACAGATGCAAAGGTTAGCATAGCATATAAAGTGTGAAACATCAAAAGATTGGGTTAAAATACTTACCCAGCCATGGTTTTAAGAGGAGGGAGTTGTGTGGCCGTGGATTCACCGAATGAAGAAGGAGGTGTCACCTGACAATTCGAATCGAACGGATTAAGAGGTTGTCGGAAAATGCCTGCCTTGGGATAAGAAGTGTCAGAAGTGGGTGAGACCTCGGGTCGGCGTTTTCGAACCGGGGTGTTCGGTAAACTGGTCGAGGTGACCTTTTGGCCCCTGTGCCGGGTTGTGCGGCGAGCCTCGTGCTGCTGCTTCTTCAAAAGAAATTTTGGGTCCAAGTGAGCAAGAGGGTGAGAAAATCTTACTTTCCGGACTACTTGACGGATTTTTTGTGTTGGCAGAGAGTCTCAACCGGAGGAAAGGATAATTACCTCTGTATCGTCAGCTTGGCTTCCCTCAACGTACTCCTGATAAATATCATTTTCAATGAGATGCATGAAAAGTGAACCAAGTGAATCAAGTTCTACCTCTGCTTCCGGTTCATCCGGGTCGTCACCAAGCTCTAAACCAATGGGTTCAGGTGCCTTCCTTTTTGTGGTTTTCTTGACGGCTTTCGTTTTAGGACAAGAAGGCTTCACCGCTTTCTCCTGAGATTTCTTTTTCCAGAACGGATCATCACCCTGTTTAAAGATGGTCAGAGGCTATTCAAATATTGCACAGTTCAAAAGTATCAGGCGTAAAGCGGAAGCATAGACAATACTTACAGCGGGCGGTTTGTTTTGCGTGCAAAAGGGGCTTAACCCAGTCTTGCTGCAGACAGCTTCCGGTTCATTCAACATTTTCTTGACAGACTCGGTGACTTCCTCATCTGTTAGCTGAATATTGATATGGCGTTGGGAGTCTTGTACATCACCAGTATACTCACACATTAAGCCAGAGCGGCGACTGAACGGCAAAATACTTCAGGATATCCAGCAACGGACGAAGTCCATGCCTGTTAAACCGTTGGCCATCAAAGCTCTAAGTTTAGCGAGTTGTGGGGCGTATGAGGGTCGTTCCTTGGCACTTAGTCGTTGCAGAAGCGGGTGAGTATTAGAGAGCCGGTGAGCACGATAACCCAGCAGAGGATTCTCATCTTCAGGGGAGGTGTCTCTGCAATAGAACCAAGTTTGGTTCCACTCCTTTGGGTGACTTTGAAGTTTGGCATGAGGAAACTCAGCCTCTTTCCTTTTCTGAATAGAGACGCCACCAAGTTCAGTATTGGGTCCATCTACGAATTCAGTGCGGCGGTTTAAATGGAAGAAATCCCGGAACAGCTTGACAGTTGGTTCTTCTTGTAGATACACTTCACAAAAAACATGAAAGTTGCAGATGTTGGATACGGATTTGGGTCCAATATCCTGAGGGTGGATCTGAAAGCTGGCAAGTACACCCCAGAAAAACTTGGATCCAGGCGGTTTAAAACCACGGCCTATATGATCAGCAAACACCACTATTTCACCTGCTCCAGGGGGAGGAGGGTTTTCCGGCCCAGGAACTCGCCATCGGATCTCATTCTTCTTCTGTAATGTGCCAATTTTGACCATTCCGTTCAGTTGCTCCTGAGTAACCCGGGAAGGTACCCAGTTACAGGAATAGAACTGTTTGGCCATTGAAAGTGAAGAGCTGGGAAGAAAATAATGCCGGTTTATGATTCATTAATGGTGATGCATTAGGTACAACAGGTTGAGGAAAAAGGAATCCAAGCGTGTGAAATTGATAAATCGGAGGAAGTTATAAACCGCCAACGACAGAGTGTTTATGAAAGGTAAAGCAATAAACAGAACCAGAGGTATATGCATATTGTTAAACTGGAGTATAAATGAATCGGCAGTTTAAAAGGGGACTAATGGTACCTGCCGGATTATCATACTTCAAAAAGTTAAACTACCTATATTTGTGTGAGGAGTACAGATCTAAAAATACCTAAGTAAGGGGAACAAGTTTCACAGATTTATATGAAAATTTTAGATCTGAAGCATGACAGAAACTGGAATATATTCAGGTTTAAACTTCAGGTGTTTAAACAATTCAACAGATCCAGATAAGTTGTTCTCTATATAAAGGGGGAGTCTAATGAGGAAAATAAGATTATGGCTACGGTCGTGCAAGAATAATAGGTCCAAACTAGCATTTGATGCTACGGAAAAGAAAAGAGAAGAATAGCATCGGAGTTTCGATGAACTCCGATGAACAATGAAACCCTAAAGACAAGATCTAGGGTGGAAGGAAAGATGGCTTAACAGTGTCACAGGACGGCGGATAGATGCCGTGGCTTTCTGGTTCGATCAGGGTGATGCAGCGGCCAACGATGAGGCAGGGGCGAAGTTCGACGATGGCGGCGGCGCTCGGGTGCAGGGACGTCGCGAGGAGGAAGAAGAGACGAAGAGGCAGCGGAGGAAAAATAAAAAGGGGCCTCGGCCCTATTTATAAAGGGGAAGAGATAAGCGACAGGCGCGGGAATCGAGGAGCTCAAAAATGGATATTTAATAAAGTTGTCACCTTGATGGTTGGATGCTCATTAATAAAATGCATCATCGGCTTCAATGAATAGATGAAATCACGGTGATTTACCACAACTCTGGAGGATGACGTTAGGGCGGTTTACAAGATCCGTGCGAAGGTGCAAGAGGAGGAATTTTTCTAAGTGTTGAAGATTGACATGAATAAATTCAAATCAATCTGGGGCCTAATGTTGGGGATATTACTACTGGATGTATGAAAGTGCGTTATATCGACTAGAGGGGGGGTGAATAGGCGATTTTTATGAATTCTTCACTGAGGAATTTGCCGGTGAGGAAATTCCTTAGTGAAGAACTACTAGCAGCGGAATAAGTACTCAGAAGTAAACATAACTGAAGACAAGCATGGTCATCATGAAGAAATGAAGACAAGCACAGAGTACTGAAAGCGCAATCACAGGATAACACAGGATGAAGACAAACAGACTGAAGAAATTGAACTAAGGAAATTGAGAAAGTCTTCAGTCAAAGTCTTCAAACACAGATATGAACAAGCACACAACATAGTTATGAGGAAATGAAAGAGTTGAGGAAATAGAACCAGTAAGCTTGGTGAAGACAATGATTTGGTAGACTAGTTCCAACTGCTGTCTCAGTTGTACGTCTGGTTGGAGCGGCTAAGTATTTAAACTTGACGACACACAGTCCCAGACACCCAGTCCTGAACATGCAGCTCAGGACACCAAGTCCTCACCGTATTCTCCTTGAGCTAAGGTCACACAGACCTCACCCAATCACTCGTGGTAAGTCTTTAGGAGACTTCCAAACCTTCAGAAACTTGGTCACTCGGTGATCCACAATTCCTCTTGGATGCTCTAGACCATGACGCCTAACTGTTTGGAAGAAGCACAATCTTCAAAGGTAACAAGCGTCGGATCCACGCAGGATCAATCTCTTGAGTGATGCTCAATCACTTGGGGTTTGTAGGTGTTTGGGTTTGGGTTCTTCCTCACTTGATGATTTTCTCTCAAAGTCCTCGGAGGATGGGTTGCTCTCAAATGACAAGTGTCAGTTTCTCTCGGAGCGGCCAACCAGCTAGTGGTTGTATGGGGCGTATATTTATAGCCTAGAGAGCAGCCCGACATGATAAGAGATAAATGCCCTTCAATGATATGACCGTTAGGTGGATAGATATTTTGGGATAGCTGGCGCATAGCACAACAACGGTCGGAATTTTGAGTAGCAAAATCCTCAGGGCTATCATGTTCCTCACTGTGTAGGAAATTCTTACTCGCGAATTCCTAACTCCTCAGTCAGAACAAATTCCTCAGAGACCAAAAGAACTTCGTCTCTGTCACTGAAGAATATGACTGGACTGTATGAGATTTCCAATGGCTTCACTCGAAGGGATTGGTAGGTGTAGGATTTTGAGTTGAGCATCACACGAAAATTTTTCCTTAGTATTTCCTCGACGTTTCCTATGACTCAAGAAAGAGAAAATGAAACTACGAAAACAAAAGTCTTCACGCTTCATGTTCCTCGAATGAATACCAAGTCTTCACGGTCACACCAATTTATTCACTTTCAAAGTCTTCAGTCAAAGAACTTCATTTTTAGGGGTCGACTTTCTCTGTAAATATCAAACTCCTCATAGACTTATAGACCTGTGTACACTCACAAACGCATTAGTCCCTTAACCTATAAGTCTTCAATACACCAAAATCACTAAGGGGCACTAGATGCACTTACAATCTCCACCCTTTTTGGTGATTGATGACAATATAGGTTAAGTTTTCAATGGGGATAAACATATGAAGTGTAAATACTGATATTGAGGAATTTGATTGCAAGATATAGAAGAATTCCCCTTGAAGATGTGCATAGTGAGGAATTTGCTTTTGAAGCAAAGCACACTTGAAGAGTTGAATCATGGAGATCTCCCCCTATATCTTGTAATTCATACACGCATTTGACATATAACAGTGAAGAATTTGAAATGCATGATGAAATATGGTGACTGATGTAATTCAGCATGCGTGCATTAGCATATATGAGGAATAAGCATGCAGAAAAACATATCAAAAGTATCAGAGCACCATCGGGTTTAAGTTTACAACTCGATCCAATAAAGTCTCGGAAGAACGAGAGTTGTAACTTAACAAAAAAAAAACGCCCATATAGAAAGACCCGCTTGAAGACTAACTCAAAATTTGCCCCCTTTGTCATCAAATGACCAAAAGGATCGAATATGAGGACTAACGCCCCTGAATAATATCAAGTTGATGAAGGAGCGCCAGCGCTGTTGGGTCGTTTATTGTAGTAGGGCCTGTCGCAGTGTCGTCCAAGTCTTCATTCTCATCGGTTTCGCGCGATGAAGAAAATGAGCTGGCCACCAGAGAAGGAACCTTGACCTTCTTGAATTTCTTCGGTGGGGGTGCAGACCAGTCAAAGTCTTCCTTGAGACCCATTTTCTTCAGATCGTCTTCACCATACAGATGTGACTGAATGGCCCAGGTGCGACCGAAAACTTCATGGAGGTAGTAATGGTTTTTCTTCACTGCATTGTGTGTAGCAGTCATGTTGTGAAGAAATGAACCAAACTGACGCTTAACCCATTTATGATTTCGATCCACCTTTCGATGAAGACTAAGCAGAAGCTCGCGATCAGTCATCACACGAGGAGCAGTGGCTTGAGGAGTAGACTTGGGTGCATTGGCAGAGTCATGTGTGGCAGAGTCATCATTGGTGGAATAAGAGGCAGCTTTGCGAAACTGACCATCCAATGGACGAAATCCTTCATCTATAACAGCTGGTGCCTTGCCCTTTTCATCAACTGACGAATAGGTCTGCTTGAGGACTTCAAGTAGGGGCAAGTAGCTGAGATGATTCTGAAAATCAGCTTTGTAGTTGAGTGAAGACCTTGTCCTGAGGAATCTCATAATCCAAGGTGCATAAGGCTTCAGCTCAAACGAAGACAGTGCAACATTTGCCAGAGTCCTCATGAAGAAATCGTGATAATTGACAGGAATGCCATGAACGATGTTGAATACCAGATTCTTCATGATGCCAACAATTTCTTCATCAGATGAGTCGTGGCCTTTGATTGGACTCATTGTCCTCGTAAGAATACGATAGACAGTTCTGGGCACATAAAGTAATTCCTTCACGAGGAATTTGGTTCGTGGGGCCTGACTTGGCTTCAAAGGTTTCATCAGAACCTGCATGTAGTGATTTGTAAGCTTACATTCACTATAGATGCAAAGAGCTTCTTCAAGGGAAGGACTAAGTGGTAAGGCACGAAGCAATTTAGAAGCTGGTGCACTATAGTGAGTGTTTTCAGACATCCAGTCCAGCACCCATGAATTCACATCTTCAGAATCTCCTGTGATGTGCAGCGTCACATAAAATTGACGAATCCGTTTTTCATTCCAATCACAGATGTCAGAGCAAAAATTTAACAGTCCAGCGTCGTGAAGAACACTGATGACTGGTGCAAAGCACGGCAGTGTAACATCCCAAATTTTTAAAATTTGGAATGTTAATAGGATCATTCTTTCATCATGATTTCTATGCTTATTTAAATTTTCTGAATATTAAAAGTGTTTTCCAACTCAAGGCAATATATTTGGAGTGGAGATAATATGACTTCTCCCCTGTTAATTATATTTGGAAAATGCTAAGAGTATATTCTGGAGTTTACATAAATTAGTTTGGCATTGTTGAAGCTCAAAGTTATTTTAGAGTTGTTATAATGCTCTTTATGTGCTTGCATTGCATAAAATATAATCTTTTCAAAGGTGCATATGTGTTTTAAAAATGTTCACTGTATTCGATATTAGTAGTAACATTTTACTGTGTGTTATGGTGATTTTAGGAATCTATATGTATTTTGGTTTAGCCAAATAGACCTCCTGTTCAGTATAATTGCTCAGCCGGAGATCACTGTTCATTGGGCCGCGTAGTGCCAGCAGCGCGCAGCCCATTTCCTTTCCTTCGCCCCGCACGCAGCAGCTAGGCAAGCTGGCCTATTTTCGCATAGCCGCACCCCACCTCGCAAGCCTCTTCTTTTTCTTATTTTTTTTCTTTCTCTGCCGCTGCCAACCGGGTCCCGCTTGTCATCTCCTCCAACCACTCGTGTTCATCACGAACACTGTAGCTACCGAACCCAAACCGAGATCGAATCGATCGATTCGATCGATCCTTTGCACCCCCACCTCCATATATATACTCCCCACGTCCGGCTTGTCTGATTTTTCGCCAAAATCGCAGTCTCCCGTGCCCTAGGTTGATTTCACGATCTCGCTCGAGGTCCACCGCTGCTGACCTCCGCCGTCGTCGTTTCCATCGCCTATAGTGGGTCCCAGCACCTCCTCTTGCCCCTGTTAATTTCGCCTTGATCTCCTCTATCGCCTTGACCCACTATCTCGCACAGGGGAGTACCGAACCAAGCGCAAGGACCTCGATCCGAAGATCACAGCCACTGCCCGAGATCCAGCCACCCTCTGCCGTCAACCCCGTTCGCCACCGACGCCTCTCAGGACTTCTTTGAGACCGCAGCCGAGCTTCGCGCCCCGTACACTACCCTCCAGAGTCTCGAGACCACCGGAGCAGGCGCCACCATCGCCGCCCGAGCCGCCGCGCCCTGTTTTGTCCAAGTCCGGCCGCCCCAGCCTCTGTTCCTCTCCGGTGAGCTACCCTTAGCCGCCCGATCTCTCTCTAATGGTCCAGATTAAATCATGTTCTGTTTTTCCCTCTCAAATTGGTATGCGATGTTTAGTGGCCGTCCGCCGTTTAGCCATCGCAGCGAACACCCTCCAACCAATCAGCATGCGCCACGTGGCACATCCACAGTACGGCGGCAGTTCTTCCCAAAACGCTTTCATTGCATAATTGTTCTTTGCAGATTCCATATCATATTTTCATTTAGGTTTATCTTGAGATCCGTAACTCCAAATTCATCAATTCTTTTGCCTGTGTACTCGTAGTGACCAGGAGAATATTGAAGAACCAAAGTTTTACATTTTTGAACTATTCAAATTTAAAGTTGTTTAAATTTGAATTCAAACTTCCGGAGGCCATATCTTTTAAACCGTTGATCCAAATTAGTTGATTCTTGTTGCATTGTGATCCTACTAGCATGTAAATAATATATACCTACTGATATTTTTCTATTATTTAAGTTTTTGTTTGAATTCGTTGTTGTTTACTTTATTTTAGTGTTATGTGAGCATAGTTTATTTATTGTTGCCCCCATTAATCGTATAGATTGTCCGGAGTGTGAAGCGGATCGGAATTAATCGTTAGAGTACTTCAGCACCGTTCAAGGCAAGTTTGCACTTTTGATTTTGCTCATCCTATATTCTACTATGCATGTGTGGTTTTATGCTATGATATATGTTTGACCTGGTATGTGTATCCCATGTTACCATGTTTTGTTGTCGATTGTGGTATGTGATGGTGTGATCAACTTGCTATGGTAGACGTGAGCATGTGCCGAGTGATCCATGAAAGTGGTGAGTGTTTATAGCCGTAGGTTCGGGATTATTAACCAGGTGAATGCATCATTGGCAGAGCGCTCTATTGTCCCTAGAGAATGCGCCATTGGCAGAGCGCACTTGAGGCGAGGTATAGTTTTTGGGACATAAATCAGGTGAATGCGTCCTTGGCAGAGCGCTCTATTGTTCCTAGAGAATGCGCCACTGACAGAGCGCACTTGAGACATACTTCTGAAGTTCTTGTCATGTTTATTTAGAATCTTTGGGTTATCTTGGGCGAGTAAATTAGAGTCGGTTGTGAGTTCAGGTAGTGGAGGTAGGTGAAGACATTCTTCTCCAAACTAACTTGTGTGTTTTGTTTGTCATACATTGCTTTGTGGATGTAGGTTTGCTATATCTTATTGTGTGATTTGCCAATACATTCAATGTATTGACCCTTTGTGGCTGCAACTTATCATGTTGCAGGATTTTCAAATGATCAGTGAGATACGGTAGGGTCGCGAGTCTTCACTCAACATGTTCTCCAGTGGGCATTGATGGACTCATCGTTGATTATGCTACCTTTCCGCTGTTATTATTGAATAAGTTAGCTATGTGCTACTCAGTTTGTAATATTTTATAAATTCTGGATCATACGTTATACTAAATGATGCACTTATTATTTGATATTCATCTGTACTGTGTGTGCTAGCAAGTCGATCCAGGGACTAGCACAGTGAGCATAGAGACATCGAGTCTTATCAGATTCAGGTCGTTACAGATGGTATCAGAGCAGTGTGTTTACTGTAGGTCGTGACCCTAGAAAATGGATTAGAAAAGCCATATGAGTGAAAAACTTAGTTTACAACTTGTTGTCTACTTATTAGTTGATACTCTTGTACTCATATCTTTACTTTTCAAATATAGATGACCCCTGAAATTATATTAGTGTTATTTAAGGAGTTTAGTTTGCAGACCACCATTCCTAAGTTGTGTTCGATAAAGATTTGCGGTAGTATGATGATATCATATCTCTTGTGGATATGACCTTACCTGTAGGTTTTGCTTGTGTTGTGTGGTATGTCATATGTTTGCTTGGTCATTGCTTTTCGTGTTGTCTTATTTTGTGGATTGTTTGTATTATGCAATTGGGTGCTTTGATTGATCATATATGTGCTCTTTTGATTGATGTGATTACTTTAGGATAGTTTTGGTGACTTGTGTGACTTGTGTGAATTTAGTGTTTGTTTTTGTTGTTGTTGAAGTTTTAGTTGCTATCATGCGCATATGGGTAGTGTTTTTCCCCTTAGACCTATTTCTGTCTGTATCTCACCCCTGCTTACCCATCATATGCCACCAAGGCGTAACTCTAGAGGCAGTGGTTCAGGAGACAACAACAACAATGACATACCGCCATACATGCAGCAACTGCTTCAGGGACAAACTCAGTTGATCCAGTTACTTGTTCAGAACCATAACAACAACAACAACAACAACAACAACAACAACAACAACAACAACAACAACAACAACAACAACAACAATAAGAATCCACCACCACCCCCAGTTGATGCCCTTACTCGTTTCTTGAGGTTGAATCCTCGGAGGTTTTCTAGCACCCCTGAACCTATTGTGGCTGATGATTGGCTTCGCTCAGTTAATAGGAATTTGGAGACAGTCGGTTGCACTGATGCAGAGAGAGTGCGGTTTGCCTCTCATTTGTTAGAAGGACCAGCCGCAGCATGGTGGGACAATTACTTGGTCACTTATCCTACTGCTACTATCACTTGGGCGCAGTTTCGGGCAGGTTTTCGCGTCGCACATGTGTCTGCTGGTGCCATGAGTCTGAAGAAGAAGGAGTTCCGCAGCTTGCGCCAGGGAGGTCGCACTATGGATGCATATGTAGAGGAATTCAATAATCTTGCGCGCTATGCCCCTAATGATGTTAACACTGATGCAGGTAGAAAGGAGAAGTTTCTTGAAGGTCTGGATGATGAGTTGAGTATTCAGTTGACAGTGGCAACATTCAACAACTGTCAGGAGCTTATTGATAAGGCTATTGTACTTGAAGGCAAGTTTCAAGAGGTGGAGAACCGCAAGAGGAAGGCAAGTGACACAGATTTCAACTCTGGAGGACAACGCAAGCACCGTATTTCGTTAGCATCTTCTGAGTACTATGATTCTGGAGTGGACATTTATAATGGTCATAACCATGATGGGCATAATCACCGCAACAACAATGGACACAACCACAATGGTCAGAGGAATGGCAACAACAACCACGACCTTTTGACGCCCACAAAGAAGGATCTAAGCCAGTTACTTTGCTACAGATGCAGGAACCCAGGACACTATTCAACAAACTATCCTGAGAAGAAAATGAATTATGACAATGGGAATTCTGGAGAGAAGGAGATTGATCACTTCGAAAGTGGACATGTGAATCACACGAGGGGAGGAAGACCAGATAATGCATCAGTCTTTGGTAAGATTCTTAATTAAGATCAAGTATTGTGACCGTTCTTTCAGCATTGATGCATCATATTTAGTCGTGTCAAGGGAGATTTGGAATTATGCAATGAGAAAGCCTCGAAACTTTGGAGTATGGATTATATCAAGTACCCATCTTTAACCTTTGCTAGCCAACTCCATTCTCTAGGACGAGATTCATTTTAAGGGGGTAGATTTGTAACATCCCAAATTTTTAAAATTTGGAATGTTAATAGGATCATTCTTTTCATCATGATTTCTATGCTTATTTAAATTTTATGAATATTAAAAGTGTTTTCCAACTCAAGGCAATATATTTGGAGTGGAGATAATATGACTTCTCCCTTGTTAATTATATTTGGAAAATGCTAAGAGTATATTATGGAGTTTACATAAATTAGTTTGGCATTGTTGAAGCTCAAAGTTATTTTAGAGTTGTTATAATGCTCTTTATGTGCTTGCATTGCATAAAATATAATCTTTTCAAAGGTGCATATGTGTTTTAAAAAATTTCACTGTATTCGATATTAGTAGTAACATTTTACTGTGTGTTATGGTGATTTCAGGAATCTATATGTATTTTGGTTTAGCCAAATAGACCTCCTGTTCAGTATAATTGCTCAGCCGGAGATCACTGTTCATTGGGCCGCGTAGTGCCAGCAGCGCGCAGCCCATTTCCTTTGCTTCGCCCCGCATGCAGCAGCTAGGCAAGCCGGCCTATTTTCGCACAGCCGCAGCCCACCTCGCAAGCCTCTTCTTTTTCTTATTTTTTTTTCTTTCTCTGCCGCTGCCAACCGAGTCCCGCTTGTCATCTCCTCCAACCACTCGTGTTCATCACGAACACTGTAGCTACCGAACCCAAACCGAGATCGAATCGATCGATTCGATCGAT
>NC_041382.1:444640140-444706621 GCF_002162155.2 Triticum dicoccoides
CAAAATCGCAGTCTCCCGTGCCCTAGGTTGATTTCACGATCTCGCTCGAGTTCCACCGCTACTGACCTCCGCCGTCGTCGTTTCCATCGCCTACAGTGGGTCCCAGCACCTCCTCTTGCCCCTGTTAATTTCGCCTTGATCTCCTCTATCGCCTTGACCCACTATCTCGCACAGGGGAGTACCGAACCGAGCGCAAGGACCTCGATCCGAAGATCACAGCCACCGCCCGAGCTCCAGCCACCCTCTGCCGTCAACCCCGTTCGCCACCGACGCCTCTCAGGACTTCTTTGAGACCACAGCCAAGCTTCGCGCCCCGTAGGCTACCCTCCGGAGTCTCGAGACCACCGGAGCAGGCGCCACCATCGCCACCCGAGCCGCCGCGCCGCTGTTTTGTCCAAGTCCGGCCGCCCCAGCCTCTGTTCCTCTCCGGTGAGCTACCCTTAGCCGCCCGATCTCTCTCTAATGGTCCAGATTAAATCATGTTCTGTTTTTTCCCTCTCGAATAGGTATGCGCTGTTTAGTGGCTGTCCGTTGTTTAGCCATCGCAGTGAACACCCTCCAGCCAATCAGCATGCGCCACGTGGCACATCCACAGTACCGCGGTAGTTCTTCCCAAAACGCTTTTATGGCATAATTGTTCTTTGTAGATTCCATATCAAATTTTCATTTAGGTTTATCTTGAGATCCGTAACTCCAAATTCATCAATTCTTTTGCCTGTGTACTCGTGGTGACTAGGAGAATATTGAAGAACCAAAGTTTCACATTTTTTGAACTATTCAAATTTAAAGTTGTTTAAATTTGAATTCAAACTTCCGGAGGCCATATCTTTTAAACCATTGATCCAAATTAGTTGATTCTTTTTGCATTGTGATCCTACTAGCATGTAGATAATATATACCTGCTGATATTTTTCTGTTATTTAAGTTTTTATTTGAATTCGTTGCTGTTTACTTTATTTTAGTGTTATGTGAGCATAGTTTATTTATCGTTGCCTCCGTTAATCGTATAGATTGTCCGGAGTGTGAAGCGGATCGGAATTAATCATTAGAGTACTTCAGCACCGTTCAAGGCAAGTTTGCACTTTTGATTTTTCTCATCCTATATTCTACTATGCATGTGTGGTTTTATGCTATGATATATGTTTGGCCTGGTATGTGTATCCCGTGTTACCATGTTTTGTTGTCGATTGTGGTATGTGATGGTGTGATCAACTTGCTATGGTAGACGTGGGCATGTGCCGAGTGATCCATGAAAGTGGTGAGTGTTTATAGCCATAGGTTCGGGATTATTAACCAGGTGAATGCGTCATTGGCAGAGCGCTCTATTGTCCCTAGAGAATGCGCCATTGACAGAGTGCACTTGAGGCGAGGTATAGTTTTTGGGGCATAAATCAGGTGAATGCGTCCTTGGCAGAGCGCTCTATTGTTCCTAGAGAATGTGCCACTGACAGAGAGCACTAGAGACATACTTCTGAAGTTCTTGTCATGTTTATTTAGAATCTTTGGGTTATCTTGGGCGAGTAAATTAGAGTTGGTTGTGAGTTCAGGTAGTGGAGGTAGGTGAAGACATTCTTCTCCAAACTAACTTGTGTGTTTTGTTTGTCATACATTGCTTTGTGGATGTAGGTTTGCTATATCATATTGTGTGATTTGCCAATACATTCAATGTATTGACTCTTTGTGGCTGCAACTTATCATGTTGCAGGATTTTCAGATGATTAGTGAGATACAGTAGGGTCGCGAGTCTGCACTCAACATGTTCTCCAGTGGGCATTGATGGACTCATCGTTGATTATGATACCTTTCCGCTGTTATTATTGAATAAGTTAGCTATGTGCTACTCAGTTTGTAATATTTTATAAATTCTGGATCATATGTTATAGTAAATGATGCACTTATTATTTGATATTCATATGTACTATGTGTTCTAGCAAGTCGATCCAGGGACTAGCACAGTGAGCACAGAGACATTGAGTCTTATCAGATTCGGGTCGTTATAGGCAGAGATTCCATATCCACGTGAGGAATGTGCTGATGGTAGAATATTTTCTCTTTGTTGAACAACACTGAGGAATAGAAATTGGCTTGACTAGCAGTCCAAAAATGCCTCTTCCTAATGCGAGCAGAGTTATAAGGGTTGTAGTCTTCGAAGAATACATGCTGCCGAAGAAATCATCAGCCTTGAACTTTTGCTTGCGTGAGAATGGATCCTTTGGCTTGGGCAGAGGAGTGTTAGTGAGTTGCATCATGACCTCAGGAATCGCAATCTCAGGTTCTTCAGGCTGAGGAATTTCTGGTTCCTCTTTAGTGGCAGTCCGCGTCTTCAGATGTTCAGCAGCAGTAGTTTCTTCAGCACTAGTGGCTGGAATTTCCTCATGTACAGATGAAGTGGGATGAGTTTCTTCAGAGCCCATTTGAACAGTTTGTGCGGGGGACTGAGGTATTTGGTGCAACGGTGTGAACATTGGAGAGTTTGGATGATGACTTTCCCAGAATTCATCACTCATCACTGGTGTGGAGCAGCCAACGTCCACATCTTCATCTTCCATTTCTTCAACTCCAGCCTCTTCAGCAGTGAACTGAGGCATAGGCGAGGAGATAACAGGTGTTGAAGGGATCGTATCCACTTCAATTTCTTCATCAATCTGCTCTGACGAAGCAGCAGAATGATCTTCTTCATCAGATCCGCTAGGAATCTAATATTCTTCACCAAAAGGAACAAGGTCCTTTGATGGCATGGTTGAGATCGGAACAACATCAATGGGATTAGCAAATGAACTGGTCAAAGGCTTCATCTTCTTCGGAGCTGAAGAATCTGAAGTAGCTGATGCTTTCCTTTTCTTCACTGCTACACGCTCCGCAGCCTTGGTCTTCTTCACATTTTGATGCAGATGGAAGGATCGGAGTTGGTGTTGGCGCAGGAGGAGCAGAGGAATCTGGTTGATTTTCTTCAGGCACAACTGATGCAGTTGCCCTGATTTCTTCAGTTTCTTCAGGCGCACCACTAGTGGATGCCCTAGCAATTTCTTCAGCGGCTGGTATGCAGTCATCAGCCCTGGAACTCACATTTTCTTCAGCAGCCTAATTTTCATCAGCGGTGCTGGCATGTTCTTCAGTCGGCTGAGCAGATGCTTCAGCCTGAGGAATTTCCTGTTGCATTGGGGCAGCAACATTGGAAGTGAAGTTATCAGCAAGTCTCACAAAACAAACTTTGGTTCCAAGCCAATCAGCATGGTATGCGTCAAATTCATCACTGAGTTTCTTGATCTCAGATTGAGTAGTGACAAGTTCTTTAGTTGTCCTAGAGACAACGTTTTTCTTCAGATAGCGCTCCTTCTTGTACTGCGCTTTCTTGATCTGCCTGGCCTTCTCAAATTTCCATTTTTCTTCTTGAATGAAGTGAGTCAGCATGTGACTTTGGCCAGGAGTCAGCTTGAAGTCATGCATGGGAGTGTTGGGGTCCTTGTGCCAAACATCAATGTACTCGAGGATCAACTTTGGATCCAAAAGTAGCGGCACATTTGTTCCCTTGGCTCTAGCGGCCCTGACTTGCCTGTCTCTGATGATTTCTGCAAGTTCATCATCATCAGCTTCGTCTTCTTCGGACGGTACTTGGAAAGTGACTTGCTTCTTCTGAGGACTAGGGCGAGGACCTCGTCCAGCAATTGCCTTTGTCTTCAGTAGAGGGGGTCCTGTTGAAGAATTTGGTGCAGCTGAGGAACTTGCTGAAGCTCCTGAGGCAATGGATATGCCTGCAGTCCTTTGGCACGAGGCAAGATGCACAGGTGCTGAGGACTTTGTCGGAACTGAGGATTTTGGAGGAGCAGGAGCAACATGAGGAATTGGCCTTGAGGGCTTTGAAGATTCTGGCCGTGAGGGCATTGCTGAGGAACTTGGCCTTGAGGGCACTGTTGGTGAAGCACTTGGCTTGCGCGCAGGCTTCTTTGCCATTGATTTCTTGGGCTTGACAGAGGCCTCAGTGGCAGTAGCAGCAGCAGAGTCTTCATTGAATTTCCTCACTGCTTCTTTTGCTTGCTTGGATAACTTGGCCTGGCGCTTGGCCCATTCTTCAGGAAAGTCCTCACCACGTTTGATGCTGGTGGGATCTGCTACTTGGCCAGGTGCCAATGGAGCTCTTGGGCATGGAGGATTGAGTGCGAATTTCTTCATGTACTTTGGAGTTACATACCTGTACTCCCTCCATTCTCTTGCCCATCTCCTTTCAAATTTTTGAATGTGCACCTTGCGCTGATTTTTATCTTCCTCGGGAGGTGTGCAGTACCTAGTATAGATGTCATCAGGGATCTCAAAGGCAGTCATAACCTCAGGCTTCTTTCCTCCTTTCTGTGGCCTTTTACCATCAACCATTTTCTTCAGTTGAGGAATTTGAACAATCGAATTCTCTGAAGAAGTATGCAACTTTTCTTCGAGGAACGCTACAAATGAGTTAAGTTGATGAGAACCTAGTGATCCAGCAGCTGACATGAGTACCTGTGAACAGAGTATAGTTGCGAGGAATTTGGAGAGGTCATATGCGTTCTCAGAAGGTTTTTAAAAAAGAACAAGTTTGAAGAATTTGACCAGATGAGTCTTGAAGAATTTCACTAAGCGTTCTCTGTCTTAGGTTCCAGAGTTGTATAGATCGAAGATCCACACAATTGAGGAATCTTGAAGAAAAATGATGCTTAGAGAAACGAATCAAGAACAGATGACTTGTGAGGTGTTTAGTGTGTGAAGATATGAAGAAAAACACCTTTGAAGATTTTGTAGATAATCATTCGAATCAACGAGGGAAGTAAAAGTAACTTTTAATTACCCTGGATGAAGAATACGACGAATAGTGAAGTGGAGAGGTGAAGTTCGTCTGTGTAGATCTTCCATGCCCTAACTCTGCGGACGAAGACGACTACGGCGGCGGCGGAGTGAAGATTTCCGCAGCCGGTGCGAGTACGGCGACGACGAGGTCGAGGCAGTGAAGCTCTTCCTCACCGGCGACGATGAAGTAGCGGCGGCGCTAGGGTTTTAGAAGCTCGAGCTAGAGAGAGGTCGAGTGGAGTAAAGGAAGTGAGGAAGGGGAAGAGGGGCATTTATAGCCACGGTGAAAAACTTTTCGCCCGTAGAAATTGGACGAACGTGCCCTTGACCCTTCTCATTCGCTTGACATGTGTCACCCACGTACTAAGAAGTGGAGATCATGTTAGATCGTGGGTGAGTGGATAAGTATATCGTGGGATGCGGAACGTTTTGAGCGGCAAAGCTGAAAATTTAGATAGGATAGGTGTTAAAGTTCCGTTCGCAATTTCTTCAGCTGACAAGGACACAGTGAAGATTTTGAACGAGTTTCAAATAGAATGCACATGAAGAATTTGTGAATAGATTGGGTTAAGTATAGCATAGAGGGGAAGGGTCCGATCACATTCACTTAGCAGAAAAAATCAACTTGAAGAATTAGTAATAAGTGAATGCTGTAGAGGACATAAACTTATATATATATATATATATATATATATAGCTAATGAAGAAAAATGGCGGAAACAGTGAAGACAATGCAAAGTTGAAGAATATGAACAATTGAGGAAATTCAACTTTTGGTGGTGGCGTGACCCACCGTATAAGAATGATGATTTCAGACACCGCGTACAATTATCGTAGGGTTCTGAGAATCAAATTCTTCGTTAATTTCTTCACACTAAGAGTGTTATTCTTCATTGATTGAAGAAAAATGTTTCGTCATGTGTTGCACATCTAAGTCATCAATTTTGCATAAGTGTTAGGATTAGTGTCCTTTTCAAAGAACATTCGAAGATTCTAGGATATTTAGCTCACACCTCAACTTGCTAAATCTCTTCTCATCAAAGGGCTTTTTGAAGATATCGGCTAGCTGTTCTTCAGTCTTCACATGCTCAATAGAAGTGTCGCCCTTCAACACATGATCACGAAGAAAATGATGACGAATCTGAATGTGCTTTGTCTTCAAGTGCTGAGCTGGGTTGTGAGCAACCTTGATGGCACTCTCATTGTCAGAGAAGAGAGGCACATTCTTCATGTTGACACCGTAGTCCTTGAGAGTTTGCTTCATCCATAGCAATTGCGCACAGCAAGAACCAGTGGCAATATACTCAACTTCAGCAGTAGATAGTGATACGCAATTCTGTTTCTTCGAGGACCAACAGACCAAAGATCGTCCGAGCAAATGACATGTACCAGATGTTGACTTGCGGTCCACACGGTCACCAGCATAGTCAGAGTCAGAGTATCCAATGAGATCAAAATACGAGCCCTTGGGGTACCATAATCTAAGTGTTGGTGTGTGAGCTAGATATCGAAGAATATGCTTCACAACCTTATGGTGTGATTCCTTCGGTGTAGCTTGAAATCGGGCACACATGCAAACACTAAGCATTATGTCTGGCCTAGATGCACATAAGTACAATAAAGAGCCAATGATGGAGTGGTATACCTTATGATCAAAGTCGATACCATTTTCATCAGTGCACAGATGGCCATTTGTGGGCATAGGAATTTTGACGCCTTTGCAATCTTGCATGCTGAATTTCCTCAGTACATCCTTGAGGTATTTCTCCCGAGATATGAATATGCCATTGCATTGTTGACGAATTTGAAGACCTAAGAAGAATTTCAACTCTCCCATCGTAGACATTTGATATTCTTCACTCATCATATAGTCAAATTCATCACTATAACGTTGGTTAGTACAACCAAAGATAATATCATCAACATATATTTGGCACACAAACAATTCACCATCATAAGATTTAGTGAAAAGAGTAGGGTCGAGTGAACCGGGTTTGAAGCCTTTCTTCATGAAGAATTCCTTCAAGGTATCATACCACGCCCGTGGGGCCTGCTTGAGGCCATAGAGGGCCTTGTTGAGTCTGAAGACTTTGTCAGGATTCTCTGGATCTTCAAAACCTGGGGGTTGAGCAACATATACTTCTTCCTCAAGCTTACCATTGAGGAATGCACTTTTCACATCCATTTGATATAAAGTGATATCATGATGGTTAGCACAAGCAAGTAATATGCGAATAGCCTCAAGTCTAGCAACAGGTACAAAAGTTTCATCGAAATCAATTCCTTCAACCTGTGTGTAGCCTTGAGCTACGAGCTGTGCCTTATTCCTCACCACAAGGCCATTTTCATCTTGCTTGTTGCGGTAGATCCACTTTGTGCCAATGATATTGTGCTTGCGAGGATCTGGACGTTTGACCAGTTCCTAGACATTGTTGAGCTTGAACTGATGTAATTCTTCTTGCATGGCCTGAATCCACTTAGGCTCCAGAAATGCTTCATCTACCTTAGTGGGCTCTGTTATAGAGACAAAAGCATAGTGCCCACAAAAGTTAGATAATTGTGAAGCTTTTCAGCGTGTGAGAGGACCTGGCGCTTTGATGTCACTGATGATCTTTTCAACTTGCACTTCTTTTGCAATGCGAGGATGAGCTGGTTGTCATTGAGGAATTTGGTCCACATTCTCTTCAGCACCATTTTCTTCAGTATTTTCTTTAGGTGCATTAGCTCGATGTTCTTCATGTTCTGAAATGAATTCTTCAGCAGATTCTTCAGTAGGAATGACATCCTCAGTATCCTTGAACTTGATAGTTTCCTCAGGTGCTGGTTCATCTATCACAGTAGGTAGGTGTTCTCTTTGCGAGCCATTAGTTTCATCGAACCGCACATCTACAGTTTCAACAACCTTGTGAAGAACGGTGTTGAAGACTCTGTAGGTGTGCGAGTCCTTTCTGTAACCAAGCATAAAACCTTCATGTGCTTTCGGTGCAAATTTTGAGTTGTGATGAGGATCTCTAATGCAACATTTAGCACCGAAGACTTTGAAATAACTTACATTGGGTTTCTTATCAGTGAGGAGTTCATAGGTAGTCTTCTTGAAGAATTTGTGAAGATATACTCTATTGATGATGTGGCACGCAGTATCAATTGCCTCATTCCAGAACCGACGAGGTGTTTTGTATTCATCAAGCATAGTGCGAGCCATCTTAGCAAGAGTCATGTTCTTGCGCTCCACGACGCCGTTCTGCTGAGGAGTGTAAGGAGCAGATAACTCATGAGTAATACCAAGTTCATCAAGATAGTCATCTAGACCAGAATTCTTGAACTCTTCCATTGTCACTTCTGATGTGCTTGATCTTCACACCAAAGTTGGTTGAAGCCCTCGAGGAAAATCGTTTGAAGACTTCCTGCACTTCATGTTTGTAAGTAACAATGTGTACCCATGTGTATCGAGAGTAATCATCAACAATAACAAAGCCATATTGAGATGCATCATTTGAAACAGCAGAATAATGATCAGGACCGAAGAGATCCATGTGAAGCAGTTCAAATGGACGAGTAGTGGTCATGATAGTCTTCGTTGGATGCTTAGCCTTTGTCATCTTCCCAGCTTCACAGGCTCTGCATAGGTGATCCTTGAGGAATTTGGCATTCTCGATGCCAATGACATGCTTCTTCTTCGCAAGCGTGTGCAAATTCCTCATGCCTGCATGACCAAGTCGTCGATGCCAGAGCCAACCTTCTGAAGCTTTTGCAAGTAGACACACGGCTGGTTGTGGTCCTGTAGAGAAATCAACAATATACATGTCTCCTATCCTAAAGCCTTCGAAGACTTTGGAATTGTCAGCTTCCATAACCACAACACAATGGTACTTGCCAAAGACAACAACCATATCAAGATCACAAAGCATTGAGACAGACATAAGGTTGTATCCTAAGGACTCAACAAGCATGACTTTGTCCATGTGTCGAACCTTTGTGATCGCAACCTTACCTAGACCCAATACGTGACTTTTGCTTTTGTCGGCAAAGATGATATGCTTCAGATGCGATGGAGATAATGGAGCATCCATCAATAGATTCTTGTCACCAGTCATGTGATTTGTACATCCACTATCGAGGACCCACTCAGTGGCTTTCGGTTGATCATCCTACAGATGAATTAGTGCATCTTACAAACTCATATACTTCATCAATGAAGAATATGACATCAATTCATCAGATCAATTTCATCAAGCAAGAGAACAGATAAAGCAATATGAGGATGTGAGAAATGAAGCTTCAATTCTTCATGATTAGCCTGCGTCCTTTCAGGCATGCTCAGGTCTCCAGCAAATTCTTCAAACGATTACGTACGTCTGGAGACCTAACCCTGCAGAAGAGATTAGTTCTTTTTCTTCACCACCCACATCTGAAGGGGTGGCAAAGAGTTCGTCATTCTACGAGCTCCATACGAGAAGGATGGCATAGAAGCCAATCCATTTCGTTTCACATAAGAGGGGTTAGAGTAAGCATAAGAGTAAGCAGAGAAATTCTTCGAGGACTTATGGACATAATGATTTGAAGAATAATGCACATATCCATAATCCTTAGATCTTCCCTGCGAAACAGACGGGTTAGCACGATGATGTTCATATGAGGACTTTGATCCTTTTGAGGAATATGATCCATGTGAGGAGTTTGGTCCGTATGAGGACTTGGATCCATATGAAGAATTTGGTCCATATGAAGAATTTGATCTGGGGTTCCTATTCTTCACAGGTGGCGCATGATGACATTCACCTGAAGATTTTCAAGGAATCTTTTGGGAACCCAAATTTCCTTCATAGGGGAACCGTTCTTGCAGTTAGTGCCAACATATCTAGCAAATACGTCACCATTCTGATGTTTGAACAGTTTATAGTTGGAGTCAAATGACTCATCATCAGAACGAGGAGATTCACATGCAAATCCAGATAAGTTAGATGCATCAACTAGAGGTCCCTTTACAGCAACCCATGTAGTTTTGGGGTACTGCTAAGGCTTCCAATATGTACCAACAGCATTGAGTTTCCTCTCAAAGGCAATACCCTCTTTCCTAGGGTTCCTGTTGAGGATCTGCTTTTTAAGCACAGCACAAAGAGTCTGATGCCCTTTGAGGCTTTTGTACGTGCCTGTCATGTACAATTCCTTTAGCCCTGCATCATCAGTGATACTAGCAATGTCCTCAGATGAGGAATTACTGATAGCAGAGGTATGTGAAGAATTTGAAACATTAGCAGCATTTGAACATTTAGGTGAAGAATTAGCAGATTCACGTTCAATGCATTTCAAACAAGGAGGAACAAATTCTTCCTGAGAAGCGCTGATTTGTTGAGAAAGTAATGAATCGCGCTCCTTCTAAAGATCTTCATAACTCACTCTTAGCTTCTCAAGGTCTTGCTTTCTTTGAAGAAATTCATAAGAAAGCTTCTCATGATCGGATAAGAGAGTGTTATGATGACCTTGAAGATTGTCAAACCTAGTCTGGAGTCTCTGAAGATTTTCAGTCAAGGCTTTAGTGCGATCCATTTCTTCACCCAACATATTATCACTTTTTTCTAACATGATTTGAACCTTTTCTAAAGCCCTTTGTTGTTTTACAGCAATCTTAGCAAGTTTAGAATAGCTGGGCTTAAGGTTTTCATCAGATTCATTCTCACTTAATTTAGAGGAGGTATATTTGAGTACCTTGGCACCCTTTGCCATAAAGCAATACGTGGGAGCGTAGTCATCATCGCCTTCATCAGCCTTGTTGGTGAGGTCATTTTCTTTGGTGATGAAGATAGACTTGCTGACGAATGAAGTAGCGAGAGCTAGGCTCGCCACTCCGGATTCGGACTCCTCAGATGTCTCCTCTTCCTCATTTTCTTTAGATTCAGCCTCAGAGTCCATTTCCTTACCAATGAATGCCCTAGCCTTCTTGGAGCTGCTCTTCTTGTGATATGAAGGCTTTGAGGATTTTGATGATGAAGATTTTGTGGATTTCTTCTTTTTCTTCGCATCATCAGAACCGTAATCCTTGTATTTCTTCTTCTTTGATTCCTTTTCCCACTGAGGACAATCTTGAATGTAATGTCCAGGTTTCTTGCATTTGTGACAGAGCCTCCTCTTGTAGTCACTGGATGAGGAATCATTGCTCCTTGAGGGTCTTCCAAAGCGACCACGTCTTGAGAACTTATCGAACTTCTTCACGAGCAAAGCTAGATCATGGCTTAGTTCTTCAGGATCACCAAGGCTGCTACCAGAGTCTTCATCTTCGGACTCAGTTACTGCCTTGGCCTTCAGTGCACGTGATCTGCCATAGCTCGAACCATAGAGATCTCTTTTTTCAGCAAGTTGGAACTCATGAGTATTTAGCCTCTCGAGAATATCAGCGGGATCAAGTGACTTGTAATCAGCATGTTCTTGTATCATCAATGCCAGAGTGTCAAATGAGGAATCAAGCGATCTCAGCAATTTCTTCACCACCTCATGGTCGGTGATGTCAGTGGCACCAAGTGCTTGAAGCTCATTTGAGATGTCAGTGAGGCGATCGAAGGTTTGTTGAACATTTTCATTGTCGAGTCTTTTGAAGCGGTTGAAGAGATTGCGAAGAACATCAACTCGAGAGTCACGTTGTGTTGAGACTCCTTCATTCACTTTGGACAGTCTATCCCAGATAAGCTTAGCAGTTTCCAAAGCACTCACTCTTCCATACTGTCCTTTGCTCAGATGGCCACATATGATATTCTTCGCTTGAGAATCGAGTTGCTTGAATCTCTTCACATCAGCAACATTCAGAGAAGGTGTGACTGAGGGAACACCATTTTCCACAACATAACAGAGATCATTATCAATTGCCTCAAGATGCATTCGCATCTTATTCTTCCAGTAGGGGTAGTCCGTCCCATCGAAGGTAGGACACCCAGCAGAGACCTTGATCATACCTGCGGTCGACATAACTAAAACTCCAGGCGGTTAAACCAAAATCACGCAGAACAAGGGAGTACCTTGCTCTGATACCAATTGAAAGTGCGTTATATCGACTAGAGGGGGGGTGAATAGGCGATTTTTATGAATTCTTCACTGAGGAATTTGCCGGTGAGGAAATTCCTTAGTGAAGAACTACTAGCAGCGGAATAAGTACTCAGAAGTAAACATAACTGAAGACATGGTCATCACGATGAAATGAAGACAAGCATAGAGTACTGAAAGCGTAATCACAGGATAACACAGGATGAAGACAAACAGACTAAAGAAATTAAACTGAGGAAATTGAGAAAGTCTTCAGTCAAAGTCTTCAAACACAGATATGAACAAGCACAGAACACAATTATGAGGAAATGAAAGAGTTGAGGACATAGAACCAGTAAGCTTGGTGAAGACAAAGATTTGGTAGACCAGTTCCAACTGCTGTCTCAGTTGTACGTCTGGTTGGAGCGGCTGAGTATTTAAACTCGAGGACACACAGTCCCGGACACCTAGTCCCGAACACGCAGCTCAGGACACCAAGTCCTCACCGTATTCTCCTTGAGCTAAGGTCACACAGACCTCGCCCAATCACTCATGGTAAGTCTTCAAGCGACTTCCAAACCTTCACAAACTTGGTCACTCGGTGATCCACAATTCCTCTTGGATGCTCTAGGCCATGACGCCTAACCGTATGGAAGAAGAACAGTCTTCAAAGGTAACAAGCATCGGATCCATGCATGATCAATCTCTTCAGTGATGCTCAATCACTTGGGGTTTGTAGGTGTTTGGGTTTGGGTTCTTTCTCACTTGATGATTTTCTCTCATAGTCCTCGGAGGATGGGTTGCTCTCAAATGACAAGTGTCAGTTTCTCTCGGAGCAGCCAACTAGCTAGTGGTTGTAGGGGGCGGCTATTTATAGCCTAGGGAACAGCCCGACATGATAAGACATAAATGCCCTTCAATGATATGACCGTTAGGTGGATAGATATTTTGGGACAGCGGGCGC
Organism: Triticum dicoccoides; assembly: GCF_002162155.2. Taxonomy (NCBI): domain Eukaryota; kingdom Viridiplantae; phylum Streptophyta; class Magnoliopsida; order Poales; family Poaceae; genus Triticum; species Triticum dicoccoides. The sequence goes on from NC_041382.1 coordinate 444,652,931, forward strand.
ATAGCACAGCAACGGTCGGAATTTTGAGTAGCAAAATCCTCAGGGCTATCATGTTCCTCACTTTGTAGGAAATCCGCACTAGCGAATTCCTAACTCCTCAGTTAGAACAAATTCCTCAGAGACCAGAAGAACTTCATCTCTATCACTGAAGAATATGACTGGACTGTATGAGATTTCCAATGGCTTCACTCGAAGGGATTGGTAGGTGTAGGATTTTGAGTTGAGCATCACATGGAAATTTTTCCTTAGTATTTCCTCGACCCCCTTTAACAGTATGGTGTTTCCTATGACTCAAGAAAGAGAAAATGAAACTACGAAAACAAAAGTCTTCACTTTTCATGTTCCTCGAATGAATACCAAGTCTTCACGGTCACACCAATTTCTTCACTTTCAAAGTCTTCAGAAATCCACAGTCTTTAGTTGAAGAACTTCATTTTTAGGGGTCGACTTTCTCTATACATATCAAACTCCTCATAGACTTATAGACCTCTGTACACTCACAAACGCATTAGTCCCTTAACCTATAAGTCTTCAATACACCAAAATCACTAAGGGGCAGTAGATGCACTTACAATGTAAACCGGCCAGGAGTGGCCGGGTTAACTCTATAAGAATTAGAAGCCAGAAGATAAAGGATGATGGCACTTTATGAAGGCCCAAGGCCCTAAGGCGGGTTAAGGCCTGTAGACATAAACCGACATTGTCATGTAACTTGTATTGCAAGATATGAGGAATAGAGACCGAGTTGGACACAATGATGATCCGGCCTCGGGACTCTGTAACCGGCGGGCGTCGACCTGTGTATATAAAGGGATGACCCGGCGGTGGTTTAGGGACAACAAACAACAACTCGAGAGCCAGGAAAAGCGGATTCGCTCCCTGGTCATCGAAACCCCAGCAATTCCATCACAACTGGAGTAGGCTTTTACCTTCATCATAAGGGGGCGAACTAGTATAAACCCTTGCGTCCCTTGTCCGCTTTAACCCCTTTGAGTTATCCCGTAGTGATGGCTCCACGACTAAGTCCTATCACGAGGACATCTTCCGTGACAACTCCACGACATGACTTACACAACATTTTTAGTTATGTGAATTAACATTTTACTAGTTAAATCAAAGGTCAAAACTTGGCGCAAAATGCAAAGGGGGTGAATAAACCAGTAAACATCAAAGTTCTCTCATTTGGCCCCAACTAGAGGTCCGGTGAGATGACTATACTGCACCGGCACGGAGGGGGACGCAGCTTCATTGACTTACTGCACCTGCCTTTGGGTGTATAACACGTGGGCCCAATGGGTGGATGGCAAACCTGTCATACAGCCAAAGGCAGGTGGGGTAGAGGGGCGAGGAGTAGATGGCCAACACACACTTGAATTCAACGCAGTCTGCACTTCTCATATGAAGGTTCCTGCTAGTCTAATCTACGAAATCCTACGCACCTACGCACCCAAGCGAAAGAGTGATCACTCCAATCGCAAGATCAGTTGACTAGAAGCTAGACCTATGGAGGCGATGAGCGCGAGCATCAGCCGGTTGTGCCAAATGGTCCACGACGCGAGCCTGCGGCTCGGCACCGAGGAACATCTCCAGGTAATGCTTGATGCCGCTAGGGCGAGGGGCCGCTTGGATGACAGCTTCGTCTCCTTGTTCGACAAGGTCCTCGTCGGCTTCCTTGACAAGTTCACCGTCGTCAAGAAGCTCGCGGACGACCTTGACGTAAGCCTCCAGCCCACGCGCCCAGGCTCTGTGATGCCTGCCACCCTTAACGGCCTCTATGGTGACAACCTCTTTGACGCACTGGTGGCCCTGCGACTGCCCGCCATCACGCTGAAGAATGTCCACCTCGAGATCACACTCGCCACGCTGTGTCTAGTGCAGCAAGACACCATCGTCATAATTACCCACGTCTACGCCAAATCGTCCACAAGGACTACTACATGCAAGAGGAGGACCATAGGACGCTGGCCTTCTTGGACCGCAGGGCAACATTGGACAACATTGTTCAGAAGCATGTTGAGCTTGCCGCCAACGCCGCTACTCCTCACACGTCGGTTGGAAACCCGGTGCACTAGAGCGTGAGGATGTCGTTGATGGATCCGTATGTATCTTTATCTTTCTGTCAAATCCATGTAGTAGTATATGGTACTACTAGTAATTATCTTACCTTCCGCATAAACTTCATAATTTTCCTACGTACTCCATGCATGAACCGCGCTAGAAACAAACTTCTCATTACTCTAGGGGAAATCGTTATTTCTATCTATCGGTCGCGCCATGGAGCAGAACCAAATTTTACAAGTTACAAGTACAAAAGGAAAAGCCTGCCGTGTTTGTGTCGCAGCCCCACACGGTTGGTCCGGCACGCCGCTCAAGGGGGAATGTGTGCTGTGTTGCATTTTCACTTACAAGTGGGACCGCAGTTGAGCAAACCGACTATCGGCAAACCCCTACCCCGCCCACTGCGCGATGGCTGAGAAAACAGGAGGGAGAAGAGATGGCTGTAGCACGGACTCCAAGAAAATTGGTGTCGGATGGGACTCGTGTGGGTGGCGTGCGCCGTACTGCTAGACATGAATGCTAGTTATGGCTCATGCCACCCCACTATATCGAGGTGCTAGTTACGTACAACAAATTTCCAGGAGTTCGTGCTCAGCCCTCCTCTATCTCTCTTCTCAGCCAGCCAGCAGACGAGCGGAGCCCATCGTATGTTTGCTCATATGCGGTCCCACATGTCAGTGAAAATGCAAGAGGACCCACCGAACCTGCACATCTTTCACCTCGACGTGCTGGTGATGAAAAACAAATCCAATAAAGATCTTCGGTGGCCGCTTTTGGAGTTACTCAAGAGTAGTAAGATTCTATTTACAGTTTAACCCAAGATGCACATCACATGGCTTCAACTACCACTCTATTTTCTTGCATGACACGACCTGGATGCTGTATGTCCCACGTGTCGGCAAAAGAAGGAAGAACTCGACCAAATCTTTGGTTGTGCTCTCGGATTAGACTAGTTGTGCTAACTTAAAATTTTATTATGTAGAATGGATGCAAGTTTTGGTATTGGGAAGAAGAGTAAAACGATATATTGATAGAGCGTAATTTAGTAGATGTTCTAGCACCTTTAGCTAGCATAGAGGCTAGAGATGAGACTAGTGCACTTGTTGATAGAATAGAGGCTAGACACATCTACTTCTTTACACTCGAAGAAGAAAGAAGCACGCACGATCAAGCCTCCGCAGATCAACAATGAATACATCGAGAAGGTACTAATCCAACTTATAGGAGCAGTTATGGAAGTTGGATATCTTCAAAAATGTATTCTTTTGGTTCTTGTTTTCTTTGGTCTTGCTTTTATAGTCAAAATTATGGTGATTTATTTCCATGTACCAAAAAATCAATGATGATGCAAAGAAAAATGTGCGCGGCCGAGATGCGTCCGCGCGTTCGGCGCACGGCCACCGCATCCGAGAAATGGCCCGGACACGACCCGATTGCCCTACCCAAACGGGAAGAATCCGGGATAAATGAAGGTCCGTTAGAGGTCGTGCGTTGGAGTTGGCCTTACAAGTGAGACTGTAGTTGAGGAAACCGACCATCGGCAAACCCCCACCTCGCCCGCCTCGCGATAGCTGAGTTAGAGAAACAACGAGGTTGAAGAGATTGTTGTAGCATGGACTCCAAGAAATATGGTGTCAGATGGAAGTCGTGCTGGTGGCGTGTGCCGTACTCCTGGACATGAATGCTTGTTCGGGCCCTTGCCACCCTACTACTCCTACTACTATACTTATAGTAGTAGTACTATCGAGGATTCGAGGTGCTGGTTACGTACAGCGAACACATTAACATATGGCTCACCTCACACCGTGGCCAAATTTCCTGGAGTCTGTGCTAGGTTAAAAAGTGTTCTTTGTGAGGATGTGTGGTGTTGGGGATATAACTACTGTCACCTAGATTTTCGGAGGCTCATTAATAAAAGTAAGGTATATACGGTTTTTTAATGAACAGGTGATGTCATGGCGGTTTATTATAATCCTGGAAGATGACGTCATGGCGGATTACAAGGTTTACTCGAAGGTACTGAAGAAGAAGTTTTTCTAAAGTATTGAAGATTGACATGAACAGGTTCAAATCAATCCGGGGCCTAATGTTGGGGATATAACTACTGAGATAAACCACCCAGGAGGGGCCGGGTTATACCTGTAATGAGTTATTCATATTGAAGCCCATGAAGACAAGGAGTATAGCGCTTTAATATAAGAGATCTAAAAGCCCAGAGCCCAAAGGCGGATTAGGGCCCGTAGACATAAACCGCCATAAGGTGTGTAACTTGTGTTGTACGATAGGAAAGAGTAGAGACCGAGCCAGACACATTTATGAGCCGGCCGAGATTCTGTAAACCACCGGGCGTCAACCTGTGTATATAAAGGGACGACCCGGTGGCGGTTCAAGGACAAGAAACAACAAACCGAGAGCCAAGCAAAGCGTATTCGCTCCCTCGTCATCGAAACCCTAGCAATCCCATCATAACTGGAGTAGGCTTTACCTTCACTGCAAGGGGCCGAACCAGTATAATTCCTTGTGTCCTTTGTCCGCTTTAACCCCTTTAAGCTAACTACGTTGCGATGGCTCCACGACTAAGTCCTCATCCTAGGACATCTGCCGTGACAATCCCATGACTGTTGGCGCCCACCGTGGGGCTATTGCACGATGGTTTCAAGTTCTTAGAGGGCAGCTTTGAAGGGCTCAAGGGATACGTTGTGGGCCGGATGACCAAGAGTCGTCGCGGCAAGCTCTACATCAATGACGCAGGCTGGGGCCCCGAGGCCAGTTCAATTGAGTATGGATACTGGGTCCCCTTCGGCGGTATTCACGTCTTCAATGGCAAGATCGGCGAACCGGGCCCTGAGCCGGACATCTGCACCGACATCGTCGAAATGGCTCAGTGTGCGAGATCCGCCCGGGTTCAGCCTGCCATGAAGCGTTCCTTCGTGGGAGTCATCCACGGAGTGGAATCTCAGGATAGATTGGTATCTGGTGGTGAAACCGTCGTTTACTCTGATGACGAGTCATCTACCGGCGAGATCGAGTCATTGTACCAACTGCAAGATGGACGGTTTGGGGGCTGTTCCGATGGCGATAGTATTCCGGACCCCCTTGATCCATCGAGCCGAGTGGCGATCTTCATGGCCGGTACACAGTCAGCGCAACATTCTTCAACTACAGCAGCAATGATACCCGGTTTAGTAGCAGCGACGGCAGCTGGGGTAGGAGGCCCTGCGCCACCGCCGCCTCAGGTTTTGTCCGATTTGTTTGACGCTTTGGCAACACTGCTGGCGGCTGAAGTTAACCCGGCGAATCAGGATCAGCATAACGCAGAAGTCGTGAAGGTGAAGGATTAGATAGCTCAAGCCAAGGCAGACCTGGCAGCCAAGAACACCAGGATGGCTGCGGAGCGGGCCGAGTTGGATGCACAGGCTTATCGGCTTATGTTGGATTAGAACGCATCAAATTATGTAATGGGGAGAAGGTATCGGTCCCACCTACCTCCGGTTTATGTGCCAATGAATCTCTTTAACACACTAGGAGCAGGAACACAGCAACCAACCAGCGGTAAATCGGATAGAAGCACTTGAAATGTGGGTGCCAGTTCAGACGCGCACAGTGGATCTGCCTCGTCAGAATATCCCGTCACAACACGTGTCAATGCCTCCGGGTCATTGCTCCAACCCCCTGGATAACATAGTCGCCGCTGCTTCATGATTGGCAGCCCTCCCAGTTGAAGGTGAGTCCCCCGTAATAGTTGAGACGCGACGGGCTAGGGAGCTCCTTCAGATAGCTTTGACTCAGCAGCAGGCATATTCATACAGCCGCGAGAGGATTCATTCCACCCCCCCGCCCAAGCCGGAGTTACAGCAGGCACCTTGATGAACCGGCCGTGTCAAGCAGTGCGCAAGACCGTAACCCGCCTCGAGGGCATAATCCGGCAGGTGGTGGTACTAATGCTCAGGATTTTGTGGATCAAGGCAGAGCGCGTCGAGAAGCCGAGTTAGCGGCGCAGTATGCAGTACGTCAGCTTACGCTGGTTCATCCAACAACTTCGGTGGAGCCAGGAGTTACCTCCAGCTCTTTGGGGGTGCCGTGTCTCGTCCCGGCTCTACGTAATGTACGGCTGCCCAAGGATTTCAAAGGACCCCGCAAAGTGCCCAACTATACTGTCGATTTACCCCCCGAGTCATGGATCGAAAGCTATGAGATGGCAACGGAGATGCTGGATGTGGATGATGCGGCCTGTGCTAAATACTTCACCATGATGTTGGAAGGAATAGCTCGCACTTGGCTAAAAAGTTTGCCAGCTAACTCCATTGGGTCGTGGGCTGCGTTAAAGGCCCGGTTTATCCAGACTTTCAAGGACATGTGGAAGCAACCCATGTCAATTATAGACTTAGCCGCCTATGTCCAAGAAGAAGGTGAATTGACAACCCATTGGGTGCGCCGGGTTTCGGAAATCTTGCATTCATCGGACCGCATCAATGTTGATACACCAGTTTTAACGCTGGAGGGCAATTGCCGGTTCATGCCTTTGAAGCTGAAATTGGGACGGCTCAAGCGTCACTGCAATGACATGGGAACGCTTATGGCAGCTTTGGTTAAGTATGCCGACTCTCATAGTACCAATGACCCCGAGTCTGATGATGGAAAGACGGGGAAGGGAAAGAAGAGTGGCAGTAACAAGGGGCAGTAGCATAACCCGACGGGTCATGGAAACAATGGTAAGCGCAAAGCAGATATCAGTTTGGATTTTGTGGCTAACACCAACATGCAGAATAATAATCAGCGTCGTAAGGGTAAACCGACCCCGCGGAGTGGAGGATCAAGTGTCAATCTTGAGCGCCTATTAAACCAGCCTTGTCCAAGGTATGGGACGCGAGAGAGACTAGCCACGCATCTTTGGAAGGATTGCTTTATTATGCGGGAGTTCAAAAACTCGGATCTTTTCCAATACGATCATGGGCCGCCCGGCGGTTCAGGCGGCGGTTCTCATGGGCCGGGTTATGGTGGAGGCAGTTCTGGTTTGGGATTTCAAGGCAACCAAAGCGGACATGGCAATCAAGGCAGTCAGGGCAACCAGGGTGGTTATAATCATCAGGGGAGTCAGCAGCAGCAGCAATCGGGTTACTAGAGCAATCCGAAGCAGTTGAATAGTGGTCCGTATCATGCCTTCACCACTAGCTTATTTAAGCGTGATCAGAAGCTTCATAAAAGGGTAGTAAACTCCGTTGAACTGGCAGTACCCCGTTATCTGCACTGGTCTGAACAACCCATTTTGTGGAGTCGAGAGGATCATCCACCCCGGGTTGATAACCCGGGTCATCTGGCATTGGTGGTGGCACCTCAGGTTGGAGGGGACAAGTTCACCAAGGTGCTCATGGATGGAGGGAGCAGTATCAATATCCTTTATTATGAAACCTTCCATCGCATGGGGTTGACAGATAAAAATCTTAAACCGTTGAACACTGTTTTCCATGGTGTGGTACCTGGTAAATCGGCGTACCCAGTTGGTAAGATAGCTCTAGAGGTTGCTTTTGGAGATGATCATGACTCAAGATCAGAGACATTGACTTTTGAAGTGGTAAAAATCAAGAGCCCTTATCATGCCCTGTTTGGACGGCGGGCTTATGCTAAGTTCATGGCAAGGCCCTGTTATGTATATCTGCAGCTCAAGATGCCGGGTCATAAGGGGACCATCATGGTACATGGCAGCCGTAAGATCGCTTTGGAATGTGAAGAGGGTGATGCAACCTATGCTGAGTCGGTCTGTGCAACAGAGGAGTTGAAATTTTACAAGGACAATGTTGATCCGGCGGATATGACTTCTTTGAAAAAACCAACTATAGAGCATGATCCGACATTGAAGTTTAAATCGACAGAGGAAACCAAGTTAGTTGATTTTGTTCCTGGCAATTCATCCAAGCAGTTTAGCATCAGTGCTAATCTCGATCTGAAATAGGAAAGCGTGCTCATCGACTTCATCCGTGTGAACCGGGACACCTTTGCATGGAAACCTTCTGACATGCCAGGTGTACCGAGGGAACTCGCTAAGCACACTCTTAATATTGATTCTAAGTTTAAACCGGCCAGGCAGTTTCTCCGCCGCTTCAATGAAGAAAGACGTAAGGCTATTGGTAAGGAGGTAGCCCGGCTCTTGGCAGTAGGGTTTATTGTGGAGGTTTTTCACCCTGAGTGGTTAGCTAACCTGGTGCTAGTGCTTAAGAAAAACGGCACTTGGCGGATGTGTGTGGACTACATAGATTTAAACAAGTCTTGCCCAGCTGATCCTTTTGCTCTCCCTCGTATCGATCAAATCATTGATGCTACGGCGGGTTGTGAGTGTTTGAGCTTTCTGGATGCTTATTCTGGTTATCATCAGATCAAAATGGTAGTTAAGGACCAGGAGAAGACAACTTTTATAACTCCCTTTGGAGCCTTCTGCTATGTATCTATGCCTTTTGGGCTCAAGAGCGCCCAGGCAACTTATCAGCGCTGCGTGTAGAATTGTCTTCATAATCAGATTGGGCGCAATGTTCATGCTTATGTGGATGATATTGTGGTGAAGTCCAGAAAGGAGCAGACATTGATAGCTGACTTGAAGGAAACTTTTGATAATCTCTGGGTCTATAAGATGATGCTTAATCCGGCCAAGTGCGTTTTTGGTGTTCCGGCAGGCAAGCTCTTGGGTTTTCTAGTGTCTAACCGGGGCACTGAAGCTAATCCGGAAAACATCAAAGCTATTACGTCTCTGGCTAAACTGGCGTGTATTAACGATTTTCCACGTCTGGCGGGTCGTATTGCAGGATTGATCCAGTTTATCAGCCGATTAGGAGAGAAGGCTATCCCTCTATATCAGATGATGAAAAAGACAGATAATTTTGTCTGGAGTGATGCTGCTAATGCGGCGCTTGAGGACTTGAAAAAGCAGTTAGGTGAGCCACCTATCCTTGCTACTCCGGTCGATAAAGAGCCGCTGTTGTTATATGTGGCTGCTAATGCCCGGGCTGTTAGTGTGGCCATTGTGGTGGGGCGCAAGGAAGCTGGGAAGGAGTATCTGGTTCAATGGCCGGTTTATTATATCAGTGAGGTGCTCATTGAGTCCAAACAGAGGTACCCACATTAGCAAAAACTGGTGTATGGAGTTTTCATGGCAAGCCAAAAGCTTTTTTTAGGGTCATCCCATCATTGTGGTCAGTTCTGCCCCTTTGGGAGATATCATCCAAAACAGGGAAGCAACAGGCCGGGTTGCCAAGTGGGCCATTGAGCTTGGACCCCATGGGTTAAAATATGTGCCTCGTACGGCAATCAAGTCCCAAGCACTTGTGGATTTTATCAGTGACTGGACAGAGTTACATGCACCGGAAGAAAATATGGATCATACTTATTGGACTATTCATTCTGATGGGTCCAGGCAATTGGAGGGCTCGGGGGCTGGAGTCATGTTAACTTCCCCACGAGGTGATAAGTTTTGTTATGTTCTCCGTTTAATGTTCCCTTGCACTAAGAATGCAGCTGAATATGAGGCCTTACTCCATGGTCTTCGAATGGCTAAGGAGATGAATCTAAGACGGGTTAAGTACTTTGGTGACTCAGACCTGGTGGCTCAGCAAGTATCTGGTACTTGGGATTCCAAGGACCCACTCATGGCAGCGTATCGTCGAGAAGTAGATATTGTTGTTGGTCACTTCAAGGGTTATCAGGTTGACCATGTGCACGGACGAAAGAACGAAGCGGCAGACGCTTTAAGCCATTTGGGTTCCCAACGTAAACCGGTTCCACCCAATGTTTTTCTGGATGTTTTGCATAACCCATTGGTCAAGCTACCTACACGGGAGGATTTGGCTATTCCTGACCCGGAGGCTCAGTTAGTGGCAGCTCTTCAAGTTATCCCGGATTGGACGGTCCCATATTTGGCGTATATGAATCGGGGTGAGTTACCGGAGGATGAAACTTTGGCCAGACAGATAATCCGTCGATCCAAGTCAATGACCATTGTCAATGGGGAATTGCATCATTGCAGTGTAACAGGGGCATTTCAGCATTGTGTGTCTCTTGAAGAAGGCTGTGAGATTTTGCGTGAGATTCGTGAAGGAGATTGTGGTCACCACGCCGGTTCAAAATCCTTGGTAGCTAAGGCTTTTCGTCATGGCTTCTATTGGTTGACGGCTCATGCTGATGCTGAGGACTTGGTAAAAAGATGTGATGGTTGTCAGAAGTTTTCATGCCGCACTCATGTTCCGGCTCAAGAATTGAGGATGATTCTAATCACTTGGCCGTTTGCAACTTGGGGGCTGGATATCGTTGGGCCCTTTAAGAGGTCCAACGATAAGAAGACCCACCTTCTAGTGGCAGTTGATAGGTTCGCTAAGTGGGTGGAGGCAGAGCCAGTCAGTAAGTGTGATGCAGCCATGGCGGTTCAATTCATCAAGAAGGTGATTTTCCGGTTTGGTTTTCCACACAGCATCATAACTGATAATGGAACTAATCTGTCCAAAGGTGTTATGGAAGTATTTTGTCAACGTGAGCACATCCAGCTTGACGTGTCATCAGTGGCTCACCCCCAATCTAATGGTCAAGCGGAGAGAGCCAATCAAGAAATCCTGCGAGGCATCAGGCCCCGGCTTATGGTTCCTTTACAGCAGATGCCGGGTTGTTGGGTGGAGGAGTTATCTTCTATGTTATGGAGCATCAATACTACGCCCAACAGATCTACGGGTTATACACCTTTCTTCATGGTTTACGGAGCAGAGTCGGTCCTCCCTAGTGACAGCCATCATGACTCACCCTGTGTGGTGGCTTATGTTGAGGCTGACAATGAGAAGGCACGTCAGGAAGCACTTGACCTGTTAGACGAGGAGCGTGATATTGCAGCGGCGCGTTCAGCGATTTATCAGCAAGATCTGCGTCCTTATCACAATCGTCGGGTTAAAACCATAACGTTTCAAGAAGGGGATTTGGTGCTCCGGCTCATCCAGGATCAAACTGATATGCACAAGTTATCCCCGTCTTGGGAAGGACCCTTCGTGGTCAGAAAGAATCTGCACAATGGGTCGTACTACCTTATCGATGTTCGAGAGCACAAAGACTCACATAAATCGCAGGAGGAGACCCACCGGCCGTGGAATATAGCTCATCTTCGGCCTTACTAAACCTGAGCCCTAGGCTCCTCTAATGTACATATTATTGACAATGTATATATTATGATGATCAATATAATAAACCGGCATCCCTGCTAAAGCGGGGCCTCTGCTGTTATTCCTTGAAAGGTTTTTGGTTACATGGGGGCTTCTATTTATAAAAGCGGAGTTCTAATTACCCATTGATCTGGCTCATAACCCACACATAAAAAATACTTGGGGGCTTGCCACCCAAGGTGAAAAGGAGCCAAAGAGAGTCTGTCACAAAGCACAACTCAAACATAGGCACCCATTGAGCACAACTCAAAATATTACTAGGGGCTCTTTTCTTCTACAAGAACAAAGAGTCTATAACCTTGTAATAGGCTATAAAAGCCAGGCTTGGAAGCCAGGTGTATTCACCTAAAACCTCGGGTTATCCTGCCTTTTTAAGTAAGCCACTCCGTCCAGGTAATCCTGGTAGACCCGTCGAACGTTTGACAAGTCAATCTTATAAAGACCTTGAACTTGTCATAGTTAAAATGACGATTGGTTGATGTGAGGTCCATCTTATAAGGCTTTGTAAAATGGTTTAACTCAGTGGCCTGGCAGCCCATGAAAAGCCTTGCTGTTTTTGCATATTTTCTTCTGAAATGTTTCTGATGTTTCTTTTGAAGTGTTTTATACTAATCCGGTGTTGATTGACCCGTTTTTGCTGTCAATTATAAGTCGTCAGTATACATTCAACTATAATACGACGTTGACTGACCCGGTCTGGCTTCGACTACAAGTCGCCAGTATGATATACGAATAAGCCGGTGTTTATTACAACCCGGTCCGGCTTTACTATAAACCGGCAAAACAGGAAGGAGCTATCAGTACTCAAGATTTGGGTTATCACCCTTACTACAGAAAGTTGGTGAGCCAACGATGTGATTCAATGTCACAGGTATGATATATTTCATATTTGATTGTCATTCAATACAGCCTGGTTATAACCCAGATTATATGTTGGGCATTATGATCCGTCCGGCGATAAACCGCCAGGACACTTTCAACTTATTATATGCAAAAACAGGTCAAATAAAGCTCCTAAAGATCATAAGAAGACATAACATAAATAATGACGGATTAACAATATCATGCAAAGTGAATATGCACGATGGCATAGCAGATCAAGTGTTTAAACTAGCCTATTACAAGGCATTTTGATGCCCAAAAGGATAATTGTTTTCAACAAGTATTACAGTATGCAAAAGATTAGACCGGCCTCCGGATAATGACTCTTCGCCAGGATGGCTTGACGGTTGTGGATCATCCTGCACCGGTTCACCCTCCTCCTCTCCACCCAGCGGCTGAAAATCAATGGTGGTCCAGTCGATTCCAGTTAGGGCCTTGAATACAGCTTCGTCGCTTATAAGGGTGGAGGGTTCAACATCAGGAGCATAGGTATGCTTACGGATTGGTCGGATAAGATTCTCCACATCATGAGTTGGCACAGCTAGTCATTTGTTGTCAGCATCATAAACCGGCTGATAATGAGAAAGATCTGTTTCTTTGGCCAATTTGCTCGCTAATGGGTGCATTTCCTTTGTCAAAGCTCGAAGATCATCATTATCGAACTCTGACCCGTCTTCCTTTATGCTCGATAGCCGCGTCCTATGTCAGCCGAGTCAAGATCTGGTATCCAGGCTTTAGCCCGGATTAGCGCAGTCAGAGCACCTGCCCTTGCAGCTGATCTTTTTAACTCGTCCAACCGGGCAGGCAGCATTGACAGCTTTTCTAATGTTTCCTTGATCAGGTTTGGGGGCGGTCTGTTATGAGCGGCAGTGCAAATGATCCGTTGTGCACCGGTATATAACTTCTCTATAAGAGTATAGGCAGCCTTCAACTTCTTCTGCATATCAGAGCCTAGGTGGGTAAGGCAAGATCCTGCATCATTGAACATATTGATAAACCGGCAGTTTATGGGATAATACATGTTGAAGCTTATCATAAGGGTACTTACCAAACACGGCAGTGGTCATGTCATTGATTTGCTGCTTCAAGCTAGTCAATTCTTCTACTACCGGTTTAAGAGTTGTTTCAGCGTCCTCCGCCCGCTTTAGCAGACTTGCTTTTTCAGCGTCCCATCCTGCCCATTCGCTTTTAAAGCCTTCTTTCGGTTGTTCCATGGCTGTTAAAGCACTAGTCAGCTCTTCTTTAGCCTTGGAAGTTTCTGCCTACTGGGACTTAATATTTTCCTGAAGGTCGGCGATTTGAGATTCTTTTTGGCTCAGATCGGCCTACAAGAAACATATAATGAGTTAGTAGTGCATATTTGAAGTCCCAAGCACATAACAGGTTATACACTCGGCACTTGGGGGCTAATGCCTATGGCTTTTATCAACTGACATTTTCAAGTCCCAAGCACATAACAAGTTATACACTTGGCACTTGGGGGCTAATGTATATTTGCTCAAGTCAAAATTATGGATTTTTCTTCATTAATCGGTTTACAAAGATGGTTATCAAGAGTTTTGGATGCTTCATGACAGAAAGGTACCGATTCATCCTAAAGGTATAAACCGATCCTTGGGGGCTACACAGGCAAAAGTTGAAGTATTACGAAGTCCCGGTTCACGATGATATCATAAACCGGCCCTTGGGGGCTGCTGGAGTTGATATTAGAAAATGGACACAAGAGAAACAATTATGAAGAGTTAACAGTATTTACCTCATATCGCTCCTTCATCAGGCCCACTAAACCGGCTTCATAGTCGCGGCTTGTATACAGGCATTTAAGAAGCCGGAATGAATTTATTGGGCATTGGGGTGGGCATAGCTGGATAAATCTGTTTTCCACTTGCCCTTATCCATAGCAGAAAATTCTTCCTTGGCACTATGCTTTGCTAAAGCAACAGAATTGCCAGGGGTGGTGTGGCCGACGCCAGTGACAATGACATCATCCGATTGGTCATCAACCACTTTGGCTGGGCTTGGCGGTTTATCTGCAGCTTTGGCCGGACTTGGCGGGTCAGTAGCATAGCCGGTGGGGTCATCTTCCATCGGTTCATCAAAGGTTTCATGATGTTCTGGTGGTGGATCATCAGGTATAGCGTCAGCATTCGACTCAAATTGTTCTAGGATCTGTTCCGGTTCAATGGCCGGGTTATCATCAGTCAGTTTATCCTATTTGGCCCTTTTGCTAGGCCTGGCCTTGGCTTTGAAAGGAAAAGACATAAAGGTTAGTATTACAAACAAGTGTAAAGCGTCAAGAGTTAAGTTTAAAGTGCTCACCCAGGAACAGTCTTGAAAGGAGGGAGTTATGTGGCCATTGATTCGCTGGATGATGAATGAGGTGTTCCTTGATAGTTTGAATTAGACGGATTAAGAGGTTGCCTGAAATAACCCGCCTTGGGATAAGGAGTATCAGAAATGTATGAGACCTCTGATCGACGTTTCCGGGTTGGAGTGTTTGGTAAACCGGCTAAAGTAACTACATGGCCGCTATGCCGGGTTGTGCGGCGAGCTTCATGTTGTTGTTTCTTCAAAAGAAAGTTGGGATTCAGATAAGCTAGAGGGTGTGAAAATTTTACTTTCTGGTTTGCTTGACCGGTTTTCTGTGTTGGCTGAGGATCTGAACCGGAGGAAAGAATAATTACATCTACATCTTCAGCCCGGCTAGCTTCAGTGTCCTCCTGATAAGGGCCATTGTCAATGAGCTGTATGAAAAATGAACCATGAGAATCAAGTTCTACCTCTGAGTCCGGATTATCAAGATCCTCGCCGAGGTTCAACCTGGTGGATTTAGTTGTTTTCTTCTTGGCAGGTTTTTTGACAACCTTTGTCTTGGGACGAGGGGTCTTTGCCGGTTTATCCTGAGGTTTCTTCTTCCAAAATGGGTCGTCACCCTGTTAAAATATTAACAAAGGTTATAAGAAACAGTTAAGAATGTCAGGTATAAACAGGAGTTAGGCAATTCTTACAGTTGGCAGTTTATTCAAAACGCAGAAGGGACTTAGCCCTGTTTTGCTGCAGACAGCCACCAATTCAGCCAGTATCTTTTTAATAGCTTCAGTGATTTCAGCATCAGTTAACTAAGTGTTAGTGTGCCGTTGAGGATCTTTCGAGTCCCCTGTGTACTCGCACATTAAACTAGGGCAACGGCTTAAAGGAAAAATACTCCAAGATATCCAGCAACGAACAAAGTCAACTCCTGTTAAACCATTAGCCATAAAGGCTCTGAGCTTGGCGAGTTGTGGTGCATATTTGGCCCATTCCTTTGCAGTCAACCTTTGCGGAAATGGATGTGTGTTGGTAAGCCGGTGAGCACGATAACCCAACAGAGGATTCTCATCGTCAGGCGAAGTATCCTTACAGTAGAACCAAGTCTGGTTCCAATACTTAGGGTGACTATGATGCTTGGCGTGAGGGAAGCTGGCGTCTTTCCTTTTCTGAATTGAAACGCCGCCAAGTTCAGTATTGGCCCATCTACAAACTCGGTACGGCGGTTTAAATAGAAAAGGTCCCTGAACAGTTCAACGGCCGATTCTTCTTGCAGATAGGCCTCGCAAAACACTTGAAAATTACAAATATTGGACACAGAGTTAGGTTAAATATCTTGAGGGTGGATCTGGAAGCTAGCAAACATCACGAAAAAACTTTGATCCGGGAGGTTAAAACCGCGGTTCAGATGATCAACAAACAAAACTATCTCGCCATCCTTCGGCTCAGGAGGATTTTCTCGACGAGGGGCTCACCACTGGATTTCATTCTGTTTTGGTAAAGCGCCGGTTATAACACATCCTTTCAAATCTTCTTCCGTAACCCCGGATGGAACCCAGTTACAAGCATAAAAAGTCTTGGCCGTTTCTTGGATAACCTGAAGGAAAGTTTGTGTCGGTTTAAGATTCATGGTTGACAAGCATAAAGCGTTGCAGGTTAAGAGACAAAAGGTTTTCAGGCATGCAAAAATTGTTAAACCGGAGGTTAATGCTAGTATAAAGGGTAAAGCGATTGGAGGTTTACAAGGGGACTAATGGTATATGGCAGGTTATTTTCTAAAAGATAAACCGCCTACATGGAGAATGAGAGTATATACCTGAAGCCGAAAAATGACTAAGTGAGGAAGAACAAGTTTCATAGTTGCACATTAGAATTTCAGATCTACCGCATGTCAGGAAAAGGAAAATATTTAGACCTAAAGGTTGTTGCTTGAGCAGTTCATGAAGTTCCAGATCGGGTTTTTATACACAAAAGAGATGATCTTATGGCCAAAGAAGAATTATCATTGCTACCGCATAAGAGGATATCAAGTTTGGAGTCTATCCTATAGGCCTTAATGAAGAACAGGGGAAGAACACCATGAAGCTTCCATGAGCCTGTGCGAACCCTAAACGGATCTATGGAGGAAAGGAAGAACTCACCGAAACTGTTGAACAACGGAGAGACGCCGCGATTTTCTGGTACGTTCAGGGTGATGCAGCGGCCAAGGTCAGGGCAGAGGTGAAGGTCGACGGCAGCAACAACGGTCGAGTGTTGAGGCGACGTGAGGTGGAAGAAAGACGAAGAGGCAAGGGGAGACAAGGAAAGGGACCCTTGGCCCTATTTATAAGACGAAGGGATAAGCGACAGGAACGGGAATCGAGGAGCCCAAAAAATGGATATGTCCCACAGCTGTCGCCTCGATTTTTGGAGGCTCATTAATAAAAGTAAGCTATATATGGGTTTTTAATGAACAGGTGACCTCATGGTGGTTTATTATAATCCAGGGAGATGATGTCATGGCGGATTACAAGGATTACTCGAAGGTACTGAAGAAGAAGTTTTTATAAAGTATTGAAGATTGACATGAACAGGTTCAAACCAATCTGGGGCCTAATGTTGGGGATATAACTACTGAGTATAAACCGCCCAGGAGGGACGGGTTATACCTGTAATGAGTTACTCATATTGAAGCCCATGAAGACAAGGAGTATGGCGCTTTAATATAAGAGATCTAAAAGCCCAGGGCCCAAAGGCGGATTAGGGCCCATAGACATAAACATCCATAAGGTGTGTAACTTGTGTTGTAAGATAGGAAAGAGTAGAGACCGAGCCGGACACGTTTATGAGATGGACGGGATTCTGTAAACCGTCGGGCATCAACCTGTGTATATAAAGGGACGACCCGGTGGCGTTTCAAGGACAAGAAACTACAACTCGAGAGCCAGGCAAAGCGTATTCGATCCTTGGTCATCGAAACCCTAGCAATCCCATCATAACTTGAGTAGGCTTTACCTTCACTGCAAGGGGCCGAACCAGTATAATTCCTTGTGTCCTTTGTCCACTTTAACCCCTTTAATCTAACTACATTGCGAAGGCTCCACGACTAAGTCCTCACGCTAGGACATCTGCCGTGACAATCCCACGATAGGTGTCTGGTTTCAAGTTTAAAACTTGTTGTATTACGTACGTAGACGTAGAGATAGTGCAACATGTGAAGCTAGTACAAATAGTGTACTATTGTTGATTGGCCTCATCCGATAACTTGTTGCAATGCACGCACGATTATGTATTAGGAAAATATTTTTTTGCCTCGTCGCAGCACCCACTCAAAGAAGCGACTCGAAAGCCATTCATAAATTTAGTAAGTTTATCACAAGCATATCATTTTATTGCATACAACAAGTCATCAACCCACAACGACAACGAGGATACATTATAAATACTAAAGTTTTCATCACACAACAAATAACAAGCAATGAAATGAACTTCAACTCAACCAATCCTCGGCGTTGGAAATGCTTGCTTTGAACCACAAGCGATTCTCTGGGAAGAGCCAGCTACTGTCAATTTCGAGACCAACGCAGGACTGATCATCCAGGCTGAAGCGGCCTAATATATCAGGACCAGGGTAGGGAACCACTCCAGTATCCAACGTATAGATATAGTTGCTTATCATAAATGGTAGTAATGTTGTGTCAACAACAGTTGGATTGCGTTTCACCATCATTGGATAGTGTTGTCCAAGGAAGAGCGAGTTTTCTCCAAGACTATCAATACTGTACCAGGGATAAGGTGTTGGCGCTAGCACACTAGTATCCATCCCGAATACCATGCAACGGGTGTTGGAATAGGTCCGGAGAGTGAGATCATGGGAGACAACACCTACTCCCTTAGTAGTAACATCAGTAGTGGGCTGTATAAGACAAGAAGGGGTGATCCATCGGAATTAGTTGCCAGCCGCCAGAGAGCATATGGGCCCTGCTCTTCCTCATGCTCGTGATCATCACCATCGTCATCTCGCCCTTGGTAATAAAAATTTGCAAGTATAGGTGGTGGAATGTTCGCAGGACCTTGGAAACACAAGAAGAAGGTTAATTAGTAGAGAAGGGAAACTTTCTAACTCGCATGCATGTGGATGAAACAATTATAATTATGATGGAAGACAAACGAACCGAAACTACGAGGATCCCATGCAAAAACAATGCCACAAGTGGTGGCAGCAAACACAAGATCCTCGTATTCAATTGCATCACAGTACTCATTAGTGTACAGAAACTGATTTTTGAGAAATATCCATTGACGAACCATGGAATCAGTAAGGAAGGCAAAAAGCTTGTCAAAGATAGCAACAACTTGATAGTTCTTGTAATTCCAAGAGTGGTTGGGAACTCGACAAATTGCTATCTTCCGTAGACGACAGTCACCATGATCGTATTTGAATGTAAGTAGATCATCTGTGTGCTCAACCTCGGAGATTTTTGGAAGTGGAATCCGCTGACGAGTGTACACATTCACAAGTTCCCACTCGCAATTATACCCAATATAAACAACCCAATCTCCATTTGCGCCAGCCCAAGCCTTACCCTAAAGCGATGGCATCTTGACATCACACGTGTCGTTCTCAAGCGGCATCAACTTGCACAAGGCGAGGCCTCCGTCGTCCGCGCCCATGCGAACAGGCCTATAGCGAAGAACATAGGGGAGATCAAACCACTCCTAGACCCTTGGGTTCCTTGTAATGATGTTATTAGTTGAGTCCAGAATTGGCTTGAACAAAACTGCCATGCTAGCCGAGGTGATGACGTCGCACCGATCAATGAGTTCCCCCACCGTGTCATCTTTCAGATCGGGGAAAGAATAACGGGGTCATTTCCGGCTTATTCCCTCCATGGAGAAGACGATCGAACAATGGTAGAAGGAAGGGTGAAGGCAAATGGAGGAGGGAGGAAGAGCGTGCGACAGCAGTTCCAAATCGAGAGGGAAAGGCGAAGAGTCGGCGGACGGTTGCCAGTTTGCCACGATACATGAAGAGGAGCCCCGGCCTGCATGTCCTTTCGGAAATTGTACAAAAGGACTCGCCGTTGTCTCACTGACATGTTGGAACGGGACCACATGTCAACAAAACATGGTGTGTAATTTCTCATGCAAAATGCGATCTGGCCGCGTGGCCCGAGGTGCCGCATTAGTTATCGACCTTTATTTTTTTAATGGTGTGCCGTTCAGTTTTGAAGCACGACTAATTGGTACTGTTTGAAGAGAAAATATAAACTACTCTACCACTACTCCACCTCTAGTACTAGTAGTATAAAAAAGATATATAGGCTGGAGCTTCAGAGCAATCTTGCTAAGGGCTGCCGAGTTGCTTCTCACACTATCACCCTCTCTCCAGATCTAAAAAAACGGCCTCTCTCCCCTCCTCACCGGTGGTCACAGATCCGCCGGGGAAGAAAAGGACGTGCAGCATTGACGCACTCGTCGTCGGCGAGCGAGGTCACACACTGACAACAAAGGCCGTCCTCTCAGACCTAGCGCCCGCGCGGGATGGCCTCCGTCCCCAAGCTCGCTGCCGTAGTGCGTGCGGAGGACGATGACCATGAGCGAAGCCACTTCCCGCCAACCCTCAGGTATGGTACCTCTTTTCGAACCATACCCTTGTTCTATTGCCCCCATCTGCCACGTCGCTGCATGTGGATCTTTTTCCACTCCACCATCTTCCCAATTTCCTATCCTCTGCTCGGTTGGTCACGCAGACGAAAACCTTAATTTGCACTATTAAAGGAAACCCTACTTCATGCAGACTAATCCATGTCTGGGTTGAATAAGGAAAGGAAGGGAGACTGTACTGTCCAGGAGAGTAGGCATCGAACCCGCATCTAGGTTGAAAAGGGGAAAATCAGTAGCTAAGGAACGAGTCTCGTGTCTCTTGGTTGAAGAAGGGTAGAAAGGCATGACAACGCAATAGAGAATGACCAGGTTGGTCGGTTTGTTGTCCTCACATAGGAAAAAGGTGGCTAAAGAGAACAAAAATGGGACATAATCCACCTATGCTACCTGGATATTTGTTGCTCTGGGCAACCATAGCTCCCTCACCACTCTATGCGTCCGTGGAGGTACATCGTACTGGTGCGCCCACTATCCGAATGGGTCTCCCATGCTCTTATTGCCACTTTTTTGCTGTTAGTATAACACCAGCGGTAAAGTCAACCAATGCTACTACTAAAGTGATGCAACATTTAACTAATGCCGCACTCATTCTAATGCCACCGATAAATTTAAGCAATGCCATTTAATGTCTCTGGATTATTTCAGGATTAGCTATTGATTATGGATGTATTAAAGATTTTTCAGCTAAGGCATTCTAATGTTGTTGCACAACCAGTATACCAACGATGAAACTTGTTACTACCTTCATATTTTTGCACTGTTAACGCTTATAGATTACATACCTCACTTTCATGAGATAAGTCAATTTTTTTGTACAGTGTCACCTAAATGCCAAGGCGCTGATGTCATTTTATTTTGGTTAAACTGCACAAAAAATTATGAAGACAAGAGGAAAGGTCAAGAGTGCGCACCTCCTCCTTTGGCTATTGTATTGATTCGTTCGATCAAGTTTTTATGTTTGATCAATTATCAAGATTGGGATAGCAATTTTTCATGTCCACTCGAGTTCGAAATGATATTTACCTTGAAGGTACATGGTTTGCAATTTTTTAATACTGTCATTAGTTAATAATGCTAGTTACCTTCAGACTTTTGTATTTGGTTTAGTGCTCTTGCACAGCTAGTATACCAATCCTGAAACTTGTTACCTTTACATTTTGTATTGTTAATTCTTATAGAAATCTTTCGATGCTAGAGCTTATGGAAATCTGTTCAATAAAACCATTGTATTGTACCCTTTAATAAAATAATTACTCTACTGTTGCACTAGCCACTGGATTAGTGTATATTTGTACTATTCGAATGGTGTTGCATTGGCGTATGGACATATATAAAGTGTGGCAAGCTTTCCCAGATATGTGATCAAGAAAACTACTACCCGTTTTTCTAAATACTGGACGTTTGGATAGTTTAAATTGAACTGCGAAAACAACTTATATTAAGGAACAGAGGGTGTAGAGTTCACTCAAATTATCCCGGTAAATCTGGTCACACCTTTGTGAAAATTAATGTTCATTATGTTATCGGAGGAGGTATGTATGTTTGTCTCTAATGCCTGTCGACTACATACCTAACATCATGATGTAATGTTAAGTCATTTCCTCTTGTACAATGTCACTGAATTGTCAAGGCGCTCATGGCATTTTATTTTAGTTGAACTACACAAAATATGCTTAAAATAGTTGAACTGCACAAAATATGCTTAAAAGAAGAGGAAAGGTCAGGAATCGATCATTCTTTCAGAAATAACTATATATGCCTTTCTGACATCCGTCATTGTTGCCTTATTTATTCCTTCAAACAGGTGGTTAGAAACAATCTTGCTACCTTTTCCCATTAAGAAATTGGAATGCTTATATTTGTGAGTCTATGCTTCAACTAGTGCCACTTTTATAGTAATCACACTTTCAATATCTATGCAAACAGGGATGCTCGATTTTAGTGGAACTGCACAAAAAGTCCAGCTGGTTCAACATTAGGAACATGTTTTCTTCCAAACCTTTATATCCAATTGGTGGCACTATGAGCTGTTCATTACGAAGGTACATGGTTTGCTGCTATCTTGCTACTCTTTTTGTACTATCATTAGATAGTAATACTAGCGGTTTGCATGTGAATTTATTGGCAGGATGGACCTACATTGGAGGTGCAGGACATGATACAATGATTGGATGCTCAATTTCGGTTGTATCGATTTCACCTCTTCCATCACTGCGAACATGGATATCCTTGGTCTCATGAAGAATAGGCACTATATTTCTGCTATGAACCAACAAATCAATTCAGTATGAAATTGTCCAGGGCAAAACATGACTATATCAAATTGTCCAGTGGAAAACATTACAGATGCTAAGCGAAAGAGACATGTTTAAACCGAAAATACAAGGTGGGGTATATGTTTACTAGCTGCTTGATATTTGTGCAGATAGAGATGTCTGCCAGTTGCTATTTGGCAAACACACAAAGTGACCGCAATTTTGGTTGAACTACACAAGAGAATATTATAGTCAGTGCATGCAGTGCCATTTGAAAATAGACACAGAAAGATTGGATAGTCACTTCATGGACTGCAGAAAAGTAGTACTGTACAATTTATTGGCCAACACTAGGTGCTTCATTTCTTTGGTGTTATTATACAATAGGCATCATTTTGCCTAAGTTAAAGTTTGTATTCTGAAAATAGTCTCACCGTGTGATCAAGAGAAGACCAAACCATATTGCAGTGTGTAAGTGCATCTAGTGCCACCCCTAGTTGGTTTTGGAGTATTGACGACAAACCTGGTTGAGGGACTAATGTGTTTGTAAGAATTGCAGGACAACACAGGTAGAAGTCGCTCATTGGTTCGGTTTTCCTACCGGAGATGACCCCTAAAAATGTATGAAGACATTGAAGACAAAGGTGGTATGTGAAGACATTCACATTGAAGACTATGACAAGAGAAGACATCGTGTGAAGACTATGGAGCGCGAAGACTTAGTTGAGTCATAGGAACCACCGTACTGTTAAGTGGGGTCCAAGTGAACCAGTAAAAATGACTGAAGTGATGCTTAACCAAAATCCTATGTCTTCGAGCGAAGATAATGAGAGCAAATCTTATCCAGAGTTGGATAAGTCGGCCTTGCTTGTAGCCCAAGTAAAGTTGCCGTGTGTGTTTGAAATCTGACCGTTGGAACACATGTCAGTTCCTTAGTGACCCAGGGTCATTTCGGACAAATCAGGTCGGGTTGCCTAGTGGCTATAAATAGCCCACCCCTACACCATAAATTGGTTGGCTGCTCAGAGTTAGTGCACGACTTTTGTCGTTTGAGAGCAACCCACCTCGAAGTCTTTGAGAGAGAAATCCTTGCGAGGACAAAGCCCTAAACACCCAGAGCCAAAGAGTGTTAGGCATCACTGAAGTCTTCCTGTTTGTGCGATCTGAAGACTTATTACACTTGAGGACTGTGAATCCTCCAGCCGGTTAGGCGTCACGTTCTGAGCATCCAAGAGTCATTGTGGATCGCCGGTGAACGAAGTATGTGAAGGTTTGGAAGTCTACCTTGAAGACTTACCAGAGTGATTGGGCGAGGACTGGATGTCCTTAGCTCAAGGGGAATAAGGTGAAGACGCGGTCTTCTGAGTTAAATCTCAGCCTCCCTAACCAGACGTATAGTTGACACAGCAACTGGAACTGGTCCAACAAATCATTGTCTTCAACGAGCTACTAGTTCTATCCTTCCCATCTCTTTATTTGCAGTTGGTCCTTGTGAAGTCATTGCCTGTTTGCATTATCCTTTTGTCTTCACTGAGTGACTGCTTGTTCTGATTGGCTTCATACTATCTTCCATCTTGATCCATACTGCCTAGCTGCTATTAGTCTTTGTGCTTTCACTTCTTTGAATACTTGACTATGGCTTGCCTAGTGTAGTCTACCTTCCGCTGCATGGTAATAGGTTTATTTCTATTGTTTGTCTTCGAAACTTCCATGTTTTGAAGACTTTCATAAAAATCGCCTATTCACCCCCCTCTAGTCGATCACTAGCACTTTCAATTGGTATAAGATCAAGGTACTCCCTTGTTCTGTGTGATGCGGTTTAACCACCTGGAGTTTTAGCTATGTAGACTGCAGGGATAATCAAAGTCTCCGCTGCATGCCCCTTCTTCGATGGAACTGAATATCCCTACTGGAAGAATAAGATGCGCATGCATCTTGAAGCCATTGATGTCGACCTCTGGTATGTCGTGAAGACCGCTACTGATGTCAAGAAGTTCGTTCAACTGGATTCCACTGCCAAGAACATCATCTGTGGTCATCTAACCAAAGGGTAGTATGGCCATGTGAGTGCTCTGGAAACATCTAAGCTAGTCTAGGACTGGCTCTCCAAGGTCAACGAAGGCATCTCGACCCAGAGAGATCAAAGGATCAGTGTCCTTCGCAACCTCTTCAACCGCTTCAAGAGAAATGACAATGAGAATGTTCAGCTCACGTTTGATCGCCTCACTGACATCACAAATGAGCTTCAAGCTCTCGGCGCTACTGAGATCACCAAGCATGAAATCGTCAAGACACTCCTGAGATCACTTGACAGCTCGTTTGACACCCTAGCCCTGTTGATTCAAGAACGCCCTGACTTCAAGAGACTTGATCCGTCTGACATACTTGAAAGGCTCAACACACATGAGTTTCAGCTTTCTGAGAAACGAGATATCTATGGTCCCATCTATGGCCGGACTCGTGCCTTGAAGGCAAAAGTTGTTTCCTCATCTGAAGAAGAATCTGACTCCAGTTCTGATGATCCTGAAGACATTGGAAAGGAGCTTGCTATGCTGTGAAGAAGTTCCAAAAATTCACCAAGAAGAAATGCTTCAGAAAGTCTTCACGATCCAGCTCAAGGAATGATGAAGCTTCTACTCAGGACTACAAGAAGAGAACATGCCACAAGTGCAAGAAACCTGGTCACTACATCTCTGAGTGTCCGCAGTGGGACAATGAGAACAACAACAAGAAGAAGAGCAAGGAATATGATTCTAACGACAAGAAGAAGAAATACTCAAAGTCTTCTTCCAAGTCTTCCTCAAAGTCTTCATCACACAAGAAGAGCTCATCTGGCAAGGCTCGTGCGTTTGTTGGCAAGGAAATGGATTCAGAGGAGGAGTCTGCTTCTGAGGAGGCGGAGGTGGAGTCTGAGAAGGAGTCCGATTCTGGCGTTGCGAGTCTGGCTACAGCCTACGTTGCCAAGTCCATCTTCAACATTGAAGACAATGACTTCGTCACCGACACCGATGCTAATGACAAGGACAACTCCGCTCCCACCTACTGCTTCATGGAACGCGGTGGCAAGGTAAACGCACGCACTACTCACTATCAAACATCCAGTGAAGATGACTCTGATTGTGGTTCCAAACCCAGCTACGAAACACTTGCTAAAGTTGCAACTGAACAACAGAAAGCTATGGAACATATTCAAAAACTGTTAGACAAAAGCGATGACCTGTTAGATGCTGAAATGACTCGATCTCAGTCCTTAATTGAAGACATAAAAAATCTTCATGTTAAGTATGAGGAACTTGAAAGTCATCATGAAATGCTCTCAACAACTCATGAAAAGCTTTCCTATGATTATCTTCAAAGGAAGCAAGATCTTGAGAAATTGAGAGCGGCTCATGAAGATTTTCAAACAGAAAATGAGTCACTTCGCGCCAAACAGATCAGTCCCACTCAGGAAGGATTTGAACCACCATGTCTTAAATGCATTGAGCGTGATAACGCTACTTCTATTGCTGGATGTTCTACTGCTGCTAATGTTGCAATATCTTCAACTGTTGATGTGGTAACTAACCCCTCTGCTGAGGATGCCACTGCTATTGCTGATGAAAATGCTAGGTTGAAGACATTTCTTGAAACAAGGATGTACAAAAGTCTCAAAGGGCATCAGACACTATGTGATGTCCTCAAAAGGCAGATACTGAACCGAAACCCTAGGAAAGAGGGTGTTGGGTTCGAAAGGAAAATGAATGCTGATGGCTCTTACTGGAAACCTGAGCAGTACCCCAAAAACACATGGGTTGCTGCAAAGGAACCTTCAGTGGATCCATCCACCCTATCTGGCTTCACTTGTGCTAATCCCATCATCACTGATGAATCCTTTGATGCAAACTACAGACTATTTGAAAATCAGAATGGTGAAGTGTTTGCCAGGTATATTGGTACTAACTGCAGGAATGGGCCACCTATGAAGAAAGTCTGGGTGCCGAAAAAGTGTCTTGAGAATCTTCCTGTGAATGTCGTCATGACACCACAAGTGAAGAAGACAAACCCCAGACCATAGGCTTCATATGGTCCAAAGGCTTCATACAGACAGAGGACTCACTTGAGTCGCACTAACGCAAATATTTTGCAGGGAAACCGTACTCAAGCCTATGGATACGAGCGTGTTTCATCAAACCGCCATGTTCATAAGACCCAGAACTACTCTGCTTATTCTTATGAGTACTATTCTCCACCTGCAAGACTATTTGCTAGGGCTCCAAAGCCAAAGTTCTCAGATGCTGCACTTAGACTCATTGCTTCGAAGCCACCCTTGAAGATGTGGGTGGCTAAGAAAGCTTAACTCTCTTTTGCAGGGAAAGGTCTCCAGCCGAAAATCAAATGCGTCTGAAGCTATTACTAGGGACCTTAAACATCTTGTAGGGCGCAAGAGCAAATGCCCAAATGGTCTTATTATGTATTTTGTTCCTGAGTCGCTTGCTACTTGCCCTATAAGTCCTAACCTCGATCTAAGCTTTAATAATCCTCTTGCTCGTCAAATGTTTATGCTTCACAATGCTCTTCGTGAAGCCTATCCCCCTAACTGCACTGTAGGGTATGACACCAGCTGCTTCAGAATGGATTATTGATAGTGGATGTACTAATCACATGACTGGCAAGCGAAGTCTTCTCATGGACTCAACCTTACGTCCATCTGACAAAAGTCACATCACATTTGCTGATACTGGTAAAAGCAAGGTATTGGGTCTAGGTAGAGTTGCAATCTCAAAGGATCATCACATGGATAAAGTGATGCTTGTTGAATCCCTTGGTTTCAACTTAATGTCCATCTCAATGCTTTTTTGAACATGACTGTGATATTTGGAAAATATCGTTGCCTAGTTCTAATGGAATCTGACAAGTCTCTAGTCTTTGAAGGGTATCGGAAAGATCATTTGTACATGGTAGATTTCTCAGCAGGACCACAGCTTGCCGTATGTCTTCTTGCAAAAGCTTCAGAATGTTGGCTCTGGCATCGGAGGCTAGGACATGTTGGCATGAGGAACTTGCACACTCTTTCAAAGAAGAAGCACGTCATAGGCATCGAGGGCGTCAAGTTCAACAGGAATCACTTATGCGGTGCCTGCGAAGCTGGAAAGATGACGAGGGCCAAGCATCCCTCGAAGACAATCATGACAACAACTCAACCCTTCGAACTGCTACACATGGATCTCTTTGGCCCTACTCACTACTCAACCCTTACTACTACTGCTTGTCTCTGTGGCTTCGTCATTGTTGATGATTATTCAAGATATACATGGGTGCATATAATCCTCTACAAGACTGAAGTGCAGGATGTATTCAGACGCTTCGCCAATCGAGCCATGAACAACTATGGCGTCAAGATCAAGCACATCCGAGGTGACAATGGCACCGAATTCAAGAGCACCGGCCTCGACACCTATCTTGATACATTGGGCATCACTCATGAGTTCTCAGCTCCGTACACGCCACAGCAGAATGGCATCATGGAACGCATGAACAAAACACTCATTGAGATGGCTCGGACAATGCTCGATGAATACAAGACTCCAAGGAAGTTCTGGCCTAAAGCTATTGATACTGCATGCCATGTCATCAACCGTGTTTATCTTCACAAGCTTATGAAGAAAACATCCTATGAACTCCTCACTGGTAAGAAGCCAAACATCAGTTACTTTAGAGTATTTGGTGCCAGGTGCTGGATCAAGGATCCACATCACACTTCAAAATTTGCACCGAAAGCATATGAAGGTTTTATGCTTGGTTACGGAAAGGATTCACACTCCTACAGAGTCTTCAACCTCTTTCACTATAAAGTGGTTGAAACTGTGGATGTGCGGTTCGATAAGACTAACGGCTCGCAAAGAGAGCACCTGCCAAATGTGCTAGATGAAATTTCACCCAGTGAATCCATAAAGCTTATGGGAACTGGAGAAATCATACCGTTTGAAGTACAGCTTGAAGAGGAACTTATCATCTCTGCACCTGATCAAACCTGAAGACAATGCTCAGCCTGAAGATAATCCTTCAAACGATGACAATGATTAGCAAGAGCAAAATCTTCGTCCAGTTCATCCTCGTGTTGCAAGTGAAGTATAGATTGAGAAGATAATCAATAGCATCAATGCACCTGGTTCACTCACTCGTTCAAGGGCAACACAACTAGCAAATTTCTATGGGCACTTTGCATTCGTCTCAATATCTGAACCCAAGAAAGTTGATGAAGCCTTCATGGAACCTAAATGGATTCAAGCTATGCAAGAAGAGCTTCAACAGTTTGAGCTGAACAATGTATGGGAACAGGTCAAGCATCCTGATCCTCGTAAACACAATATCATAGGAACTAAATGGATATATCGCAACAAGCAAGATGAGCATGGTCAAGTTGTCAGAAACAAGGCTCGTCTAGTTGCTCAAGGATACACTCAAGTTGAAGGAATTGACTTCGATGAAACATTTGCTCCTATGGCTAGGCTTAAAGCTATACACATACTGCTAGCCTATGCAAATCATCATAACATCCTTCTGTATCAAATGGATGTAAAGAGTGCTTTTCTCAATGGCAAGATTGAAGAAGAAGTGTATGTTGCACAACCGCCTGGCTTTGAAGATCCAAAACATCCTGACATGGTTTATAAGCTCAACAAGGCACTATATGGCCTCAAACAAGCCCCTCGTGCTTGGTATGACACACTCAAAGACTTCCTGAAGAGCAAAGGCTTCAAACCTGGTTCCCTGGATCCCACTCTCTTCACGAAGACATATGATGGTGAACTGTTTGTGTGCCAAATATATGTGGATGACATTATCTTTGGCTGCACAAATCAGAAATACAGTGATGAGTTTGGATACATGATGCAAGAGCAATATCAGATGTCCATGATGGGTGAGCTGAAGTTCTTCCTTGGTCTTCAAATACGGCAGCAACGCAACGGCTTCTTCATATCTCAAGAGAAATACCTCAAAGATTGCGTGAAGAAGTTTGGAATGCAAGACTGCAAGGGTTATACGACGCCAATGCCTACCAAGAGTCATCTGGGTTCTGACGCCAATGGTAAAGAGTTCGATCAAAAGGTATACCGCTCCATGATTGGTTCTTTGCTTTATTTATGTGCATCTAGACCAGATATCATGCTTAGTGTTTGCATGTGTGCCCGATTCCAAGCGGCACCAAAGGAATCACATCACTTAGCTGTGAAGCGAATTCTTTGATATTTCGCTTACACCCCAACACTAGGATTATGGTATCCAAAGGGCTCAGAGCTTGACCTAGTTGGATTCTCGGACGCTGATTATGCTGGTGACAAGGTGGATCACAAGTCTACGTCAAGCACATGTCACTTTCTGGGACGATCACTTGTGTGTTGGTCTTCAAAGAAGCGGAACTGTGTATCTCTCTTCACTGCTGAATCTGAATACATTGCTGCTGGATCTTGCTGCGCTCAGCTTCTATGGATGAAGCAAACACTCATAGACTATGGCATTCATCCGAAGCAAGTGCTACTCTACTGCGACAATGAAAGCGCCATCAAGATCGCCAACAACCCAGTTCAGCACTCGAAGACAAAGCACATTCAGATCCGTCATCACTTTCTCAGAGATCATGTCATGAAGGAAGATATTGATATCATTCACGTCAGCACTGAAGAGCAACTGGAAAATATCTTCACAAAGACCATGGATGAGAAAAGGTTTTGCAAGTTCCGGTGTGAGCTAAATATCTTGGAATCCTCAAATGTCCTGTGATCATGCACACATCCTAACACTTATGCGTGTTGATGACTTAGATGTGCAAACACACGAAAAAGTAACGTATATCTTCAACTAATGAAGACTTACACTCTAAGTGTGAATACATTAACGCGGAGTTTGACTTCGGAGCGCCACGATAATTGTGCGCCGTGTCTGGGTCTAATACTTCCTATACGGTGGGTAACGCCACCACCAAACTTTTGTTTGGCATACTTTCTGATGGCGTTACATTTGCAAAGTCTTCACATTTTGTTTGTCTTCAATGTTAACATGGCTTCATGTGTATCTTCACTATATTGATTTGGTTTCTGTCCTCTACAGCATTCACTTATAACTATGTCTTCTAGTTGAATCTTTTGAACTAAGTGAATGTGACTGGACCCTAACCTTTCTATGCTCCTGTCTCAAATCTATCTATCCAAATCATATGCATTCTATTGAAACTGTCAAATGTCTTCTCTGTGTCTGTCGTGGTATTCTCACGGGAGAGGTGCAAGACGACATATGCGACAAGATGGCTTCGTGTGAGGGCAAGACTGCTGCTGATAGGCCCGGGAGCGGGTATGCGAATAGCACGTGGTAGTTTACCCAGGTTCGGGGCTCTCCGGAGAGATAACACCCCTACTCCTGCATGTCTGACTATATGTGGTATATCTGTAGTACAGAGTGCTCCTGGAGATGTATCTAGATGAGTGCTATATGCTACTAGCCTCATGTATGTATCGGTGGCCAGGATGAGCAAGCATGCTCTAGTGGCCGAATGAGTGTGTGCTTATACGTGTGTGAGGATGGGTGGATTGCTAGCTATATATAGTGCGAGCTAGCTTAACATGTAAGCCATGTAGGCATGGTAGCTAGCTAGCTAGTGGCATGGTGGGGTGTCATCCTTGTCCCCTGGGCCACTTCATAAATAGTGCCCAGGGACAAGGGACACTGTACACGAAGGCTGGGGTGTCACGTGAACAGTGCC
Source organism: Triticum dicoccoides (assembly GCF_002162155.2). Taxonomy (NCBI): domain Eukaryota; kingdom Viridiplantae; phylum Streptophyta; class Magnoliopsida; order Poales; family Poaceae; genus Triticum; species Triticum dicoccoides. Next base: position 444,684,001 of record NC_041382.1, read on the forward strand.
GGGTACGGTCGTCACGTCAGGGTCGCGTCCGGCTGCAGTTGACTTTGGGCAGTCGGCCTGGTAGAGGAGTCGGCAGCCAGCAGTCGGCCTGGTGGAGGAGTCGGCAGCCAGCAGTCGTCCTGGGGAGGAGTCGGCAGCCACCAGTCGGCCTGGTGGAGGAGTCGGCAGCCAGCAGTCAGCCTGGCGGAGGAGTCGGCAGCCAGCAGTCGGCCTGGCGGAGGAGTCGGCAGCCAGCAGTCGGCCTGGCGGAGGAGTCGGCAGCCAGCAGTCGGCCTGGCGGAGGAGTCGGCAGCCAGCAGTCGGCCTGGCGGAGGAGTCGGTAGCCAGCAGTCGGCCTGGTGGAGAAGTCAGCAGCCAGCAGTCCGCCGTCGGCCAGGTAGTTGGGCCGAGGGGCTTTGCTAGCCCCGATATCTTGAATTCTTGTCTCGCCGTCTTCGGGGTATCCGTGTCCAATTACTCCAACAGTAGCCCCCAAGCCTCCGGGCAACTTGGCAAAGTTGGGCGGAGGTTTTTTGGCGAGTGTTCATGGAAATGATCATGAAAAAGACAAAGTTAGTCCATGCAGAGGGTGCCGACTCGGTTTCATTCGAGCCCCCTTCAATCTTTCTCGTGTTCCCTCCGCCTTTTGGCTTGTGATCTCGCTCGCCGGACAGCCGCTCTGCGGTCTGTGGCTGAGAGTGGGCCGCAAAGTGGAGTGTACAGTACTCAGACTCTGGGAGTAGATTTAACCGAGCAGATACTTATAAAGGAAACAGTCGGGTCGCCCGAAGCGTTTTTCTTCCCGGACGTTTTCGCGTGGGTAGCCTCCAGCATTCACTCTTGCTAGTCGGATAGCCGCTCTGCGATCTGTGACTAAGAGTGGGCCTTTGGTACCGCGCACGGTACTAAGCCGTCTGCGGGAACAAACGTCTCAGGCCAAGCGGCCAGCCCCCGAGCAAACTCTGGTTGGCGCCGGGGCAAACAGTGATGCAACTATAATGAAACGCGGAGACAGCCCCCGAGCATCGCTCAGGGTTATCCGTGATGCATGGTGCAAAAAATATGCGGGTGAGGAGCTCACATTCGCTTTCGTGTTGCCGAGGCGGAGTTTGCCGAAGACAGCCGGCACGGCTCAGCGCTCGCGGAGCGCGCCGGCGCTCCCACTGTGTGTAGTATTCGAGCCTTCGGGTGCTCGAAGGGGGTCCCGGCCGGTCAGGCTCGACCGGCCAGGTGGCGATGCATCTTGCAGCGCCTATCTTCTTCTTTTTCTCTTCTGCTGGCTGCTCGGAGCCGGACAAAACTCTTCTCTTGTCTGCAATCTTCGCGGGGGCGCGTCAGCGCACCTGCTGGATGTAGCCCCCGAGATTCGGGTCGACTGCTAAGCAGTCGGGCCGGATCTTCCGGCAACTACTTCGTTTTCTTCTTCGCGGGGGCGCGTCAGCGCACCCGCTGGGTGTAGCCCCCAAGATCTGGGCCGACTACTGAGCAGTCGGGCCGGATCTCCCGGCAACTACTATGTCTTTTTTCTCGCGGGGGCGCGTCAGCGCACCCCCTGGGTGTAGCCCCCGAGATCTGGGCCGACTGCTGAGTAGTCGGGCCGGATCTCCTGGCAACTACTATGTCTTCTTTCTCGCGGGGGCGCGTCAGCGCACCCACTGGGTGTAGCCCCCAAGATCTGGGCCGACTGTTGAGCAGTCGGGCCGGATCTCCCAGCAAGTACTATGTCTTCTTCTTCACGGGGGCGCGTCAGCGCACCCGCTGGGTGTAGCCCCCGAGATCTGGGCCGACTGCTGAGCAGTTGGGCCGGATCTCCCGGCAACTACTTTGTCTTCTTTCTCGCGGGGGCACGTCAGCGCACCCGCTGGGTTTAGCCCCTGAGATCTGGGCTAACTGCTGAGCAGTCGGGCCGGATCTCCCGGCAACTACTATGTCTTCTTCTTCGCGAGGGCGCGTCAGCGCACCCGCTGGGTGTAGTCCCCGAGATCTAGGCCAACTGCTGAGCAGTCGGGCCGGATCTCCCGACAACTACTATGTCTTCTTTCTCGCGGGGGCGCGTCAGCGCACCCGCTGGGTGTAGCCCCCGAGATCTAGGCCAACTGTTGAGCAGCCAGGCCAGATCTCCCGACAACTACTATGTCTTCTTCTTCACGGGGGCGCGTCAGCGCACCCGCTGGGTGTGTTGTCGGAGCAGGAGGCAGTCCAGCCAGCTTGGCACAGCCGGCAGCGCGGGTCATGATTGATCGTCCGAGTGGCAAAGCAGACGGACGGGTCATCCGGACGATTTTTTTTCTCTTTGTCCCAGCCGACTTCTTCTTCTTCTTCTTTTTACAAAGCCAGGTAGCGGGCGTGAGGACCCGGCCTGTCTGGATGGTAGGAGCCGTCCGTCCGGGAAACAGGCGTGACCCGGCCATCCGGGTGGCGAGACCCGGCCACTTTCTTTCTCTTCTTTCTGTCCGACTCCACATGTGGGCAGCCGGACCCTTTTTTCAGCCGTGGGCAATCGACCCTTTGACTTTTCTACCCGGCCCTATTTCTTCTCTTTCTTTCGTTCTTTTCGCCCGAGTCTCTGAACGGCTGGGCAGCCACGGTGCGGGGCACGAGCGGCGACCCGGGGTCGGCCAAGGGTGGGCGCAGCCACACCCGGGCAGGCGCGGGGCGGCGCCGCAGATCTAGGCGAGCCGGGCGGGGGAGTGGCCGGGCGACGGCCGAGCCAGGTTGGCATGCGGGAGCCGGCAGATGCGGGCAGGCGGAAGGCGGCCAGCACGGGAGCCGACCGAGCACGCGGAGGCCGGCTAGAGCGACGAGCCGGCCAGGGCGCGCAGGCAAGAGGCGGCTGGGCGCGCGCGCGAAGACGACGGCGAGCAGTAGTGGCGTACGAGGCAGGCGGCGCAGACGGCCAAAGGGCAACAGCCGGCCGCACAGCAGCAGCCGGCACCGGGGCGCGGGAGCCGGCGTAGGCGGAGCCAAACCGAGCCGGCGGTGCCAGGCCAGCGCGGGGAGGCGGCCCGACGATGCAGGCGGTCGTGCGTGGCCGAGCAGGCGCGGGGAGGCCGCCCGGTGGAGCAGGCGGAGCCGGTCCGGGGAGGCGGCGCGGGGCCTACGCGGGCAAGGCGAGGCATAGGGCCGGCGCGCGCGGGACGCATCGAGCCGGACGCATGCGCGGGAGGAGCAAGCGGAGCTAGGTCGCTTCTGGATGCAAGACGGAGAGGCGTAGACGGGCGCGGCCCGCTGGCTGGATACGCGCGGGCGCCAGGTTGGCGTAGCAGGTCAAGCGACAGGCGAGGCGCAACCGGCCATAAAGCCAACCAGAGCAGCCAACCAAGCCGCGGCCGGACGAAGCTGAACTGGCCGGGGGAGCTTAGGCGGAGCAGCGTGCGGCTGCACGGGCGGGGGCTGGGGTCGAGTAGGGCTGCAAACGAGTCGAGCTCGAGCGAGTTGGAGTTGGCCCAGCTCAACTCATATGAAAATTCGAGCGAGCTCAAACTAAGTGAAGCTCATGATCGAGCTGTAGAACATGACTCGTGCTCAGCTTGTAATGATCTCGAGTTGATCTTGAGCTAGTTTCGAGCTAAATGAGATGGTAAAAATTATAAATCTATAATTGAAAAACAAAAAAATTAAGGTGAATATGCTCGGAACCTTTGCCAAAAATATAGGATATTTAACACATAGTCGACCACATGCCATAATTAGGCCTAAATCTTCTCTGCACTTAATTAAGTTTCCATATTCGTTGGTAAATAAAATGGAGATAAAATATGGACAACATATATGGTAATAAATCATCTTATTTTCATTTAATATATGGCATGATCATTTGACATAATGATATTCTATCGAGCTAAAATCGAGCGAGCCAACATTGGCTCATGATCGGGTCGTTTCTCGATCGAGCTACATAAAGTGTTCAAACTCGACTTATTTCTTTTCGAGTCGATCTCGAGTCGAGTCAAAAAACGAGTTGATCTCGAGCGGCTCACGAGCCTCGAGCTTTTCTTGCAGCCCTAGGGTCGAGCCAGAGTCTGGATAGCGTACGAGTAGTATCCGTGTTGCATCTGGGAGGTATATAGGTAGTGTATGTGGCTATGGTTTGACCATGGTTTGACCATGGTTTGACTCGCATCTAGCTAGCTAGCATAGATGGTATATGGAGGAGCGACGCGCGTTTCGGCCGGAGCAAAGCACAACGCGGAGGGGAGCGGACGCGAACGACACGTGAATGTACGCTGCCGACCGAAGCGAGGCTCTGCGAGCGGCGCGCGCGTGGACGGACAGCCGGCGTCGCAATGGTGGTGATGATGAAGATGGCGAAGCCGACGGCGAGGATGCGCCGTCCCGCACAGCCGCTCCAGGGGCGGGTCAAAGTCGAGCCCCCGAGCGCTACCGGAGAGACGGCACGACGCCGCGGCGGTGAAGGCGAAGATGGCGAAGCCGACGGCGAGGACGCGCCGTCCCGCACAACCGCTCTGGGGGCGGGTCGAAGTCGAGCACCCGAGCGCTACCGGAGAGACGGCGCGACGCCGCGGCGGTGATGGCGATAATGGTCCCGCCCATACTACGAAACCAGCAGCAGTGCGGTAGCATAGTACCGCCCCACGGTGGGCGCCAAATGTCGTGGTATTCTCACGGGAGGGGTGCAAGACGACATATGCCACAAGATGGCTTCGTGTGAGGGTAAGACTGCTGCTGATAGGCCCGGGAGCGGGTATGCGAATAGCACGCGGTAGTTTACCCAGGTTCGGGGCTCTCCAGAGAGATAACACCCCTACTCCTGCATGTCTGAGTATATGTGGTATATCTGTAGTACACAGTGCTCCTGGAGCTGTATCTAGATGAGTGCTATATGCTACTAGCCTCATGTATATATCGGTGTCCGGGATGAGCAAGCATGCTCTAATGGCCGAATGAGTGTGTGCTTATACGTGTGTGAGGATGGGTGGATGGCTAGCTACATATAGTAGGAGCTAGCTTAGCATGTAAGCCATGTAGGCATGGTAGCTAGCTAGCTAGTGGCATGGTGGGGTGTCATCCTTGTCCCCTGGGTCACTTCATAAATAGTGCCCAGGGACAAGGGACACTTTACATGATGGCTGGGGTGTCACGTGAACAGTGTCGGGTACGGTTGTCACGTCGGGGTCGCGTCCGGCTGCAGTTGACTTGGGGCAGTCAGCCTGGTGGAGGAGTCGGCAGCCAGCAGTCGGCCTGGTGGAGGAGTCGGCAGCCAGCAGTCGTCCTGGTGGAGGAGTCGACAGCCACCAGTCGGCCTGGTGGAGGAGTCGGCAGCCAGCAGTCGGCCTGGCGGAGGAGTTGGCAGCCAGCAGTCGGCCTGGCGGAGGAGTCGACAGCTAGCAGTCGGCCTGGCGGAGGAGTCGGCAGCCAGCAGTTGGCCTGGCGGAGGAGTCGGCAGCTAGCAGTCCGCCTGGTGGAGCAGTCAGCAGCCAGTAGTCAGCCATCGGCCTGGTAGTTGGGCTGAGGGGCTTTGCTAGCCCTAATATCTTGAATTCTTGTCTCGCCGTCTTTGGGGTATCCGTGTCCAATTACTCCGACAGTGTCCTTGTCAGCAGAAGATACAGAGGCAAACATTAATCTGTTTTCAATGCTCAATCCTTTTTACCTGAAACCCGGAGAAGCGGGAACGACCAGCCGACAATCCAGGCGTACATGGGAACATGGAACAACCTCCGATGTGTTGCATGATCGCCACGTGTCCTTCAGATGTGAACCGCCAGGGGCACCTGCGTAATAATGCTATGCCGTCCCTGTCCCTATAAATACATGCCTCACCCCAGTCATTATCTCTTCTTCCACTTCTCTCTCTCGCACAAACCCTAGCGCCACCGCTAGCCCTCGATGACGTCGGCGACTAAGCGCTTAGCTGCCGCAACCTCACCAACGCCGTCCTCACGCCGGCCGCGGACATCGTCTTCTCCGCCGTCGCTATAGGTGTCCTCCGTCGTCAAGTTAGGGCATGGAAGATCGAACTGCTCGGCCTCTTCTCACACTCCATAGCAGTTCCTTGTGTGGTAAATAAAAACTCTTTTTACAGTCCTTTTGATCGATAGATTCATCCTTTTCAACCTCAAGGGGTTTCTGCTGCTACAAAGTTGGATCTATCCTATTTTGCATCTCATAGCATGCCTAGTATGTTCAATTATGCTTCACAAAATAGTTAGATTCCTCACTTGTACTTATTCGTGTATTCGTACAAATCTGGAACCAACTCTCTACATATGAGTGAATGTCTTCGCACTATGAGGTCAATGTCTTCTAAAATGATTTATCTTCAAAACCTTCTAAGAATGCATATGACCTCTTCCCCTTCCCTCGCATCTCTAATGCTGTCACAGGTACATGTCTGTGGGAGAATCCCTTGGTTCTCATAGTCTGCATTCATTTGCAGAGTTCTTACAGCATCATATAAATTCTCTTGAAGCCATTTCCTGTCTGACCAGTAGACAGAAGACTTTAACAGTGTTGAAGCCTTTCAGTCTAAACTTCATGGCTAAAGAGAAATCAGCAAGGAAGGGAGGCAGACAGCGCCGTGGGGGTACATCAATGGACCTGCCCGAAGATCTCTATGAACGATACAAAACTGACACCGAAGAAAGCTATGGTCAGCGCAAGACATGAATCCAATGGATTCAAAGATACTGGGCCGAGCAATGGTTCAAGTACAGATTCGTCACCAAGGAGTATGCTGAAAAGAATGCTCTCTCGCGACCTTGGGGAGATATTCTGTATAAAAATCTTCAACCCAAGACCAGAACTGAAGCCATTGCTTAAGGATTTTACCCTTGCATGGTCCGAGGGCCACAACCTACTGATGCCGACCCATCGTCATTGCTATGGTGTCGAGGTGACAATCTGTTCAAGTGCAATTATCAGGCTGCAAAGAACTCGGCCAAGGAAAACAAGAAGTCTTTGGGATTAGACTTCAACCCAGGCCCCTCTGCACCACGTGCTGACGACACACGCAAAACTAACCCCAATCTTGTTGGGCCCTTCTACAACTTAGAAGGTCTCATCACTCACATTCAGGTTCATGGGGCACCCGTGGACCACTCTGCAGATGACGCTGATTCTGACGAAGCGCCTGCACCACCGAAGCCTGTGAAGCAAAAGAAACCAAAGGCTTCAAAGCCCTCCTCTACACCAAAGGTCTCACGGGCGAAGCCTCTGGCCACTGCACCTCCTGAAGCTAGTGTGCAGTCTGAAGATCTCTCTCGCATCTCCAAGTCTGACAAGTTGAAAAAGCCCATGCAACCAACTAGTCAAGCATTGACTCCTGCTGCTGTTTTGAGAAACGAGAATGACGCCATTGATCTGTCTAGCGACGACGATCTTGGCGATGGTGCTCTTGAGCAACTGATAAAGAGAAAGCAAGAGATAGAAATCTTAAATGATCTTCCCCTCTTTGATGTGGAGATTCTGTACAAGTTTATTGATGAGTGGTTTGACAGGCCAAACCTCGGTTTTGATGATCTTTAGCTCCCGATTGGCCTCAGCGTCTCCTTCCATGGAGCCATTGCTCCTGAGCTGGCTCTTGCCCAGAAGATTGTTGAGCTGAAGCACAAGATTGACTATGAAAAGGCTCAGTTCAAGAAGCACATCGCCAAGCTCAATGTTGAAGACATTCAAAACTTCAAGGTCATGATGCATGAGCTCAAGGAGGCATTCCAAAAGAAACGAGAAAAAGCAAAAGGTTCTCGTGAGCGCATGAAGAATCTTGCTGCCAAATGTGTTCAAGGCTACAATGTAGCTGAAAAGCGCAAGGCTTTGGGGCGACCAGGTATCGACCACAGAATGGCTGCCAAGAAGAAGAAGACACCAGCTGTGGCCGAACTAGAAGCATCAAGGCAGGAAGAACCTCGCATTGTCTTCCCGGCCAGTATGACAGGCTTGAAGCCTAAGGTCCCCATAGTGGCTTCAGAGTTCAAGAAAACGAGAGCAGCTAAAGCCGAAGCTAGAAAGCGCAAGACCAAAGCCACCACTGATGATGCTCCACCAACCAAGAAAATAAAAACAAAGAAGAGAGACCGGGCTGCTTTCATAGAGCCCCTTGTTGTCGAGCGAATTTCTGTTGCTCGTCCTTCCTCTGCACATCAAGAACGTCGTTTGGTAGTTCATGAGCCTGCTTCCACAGAGGCTCCTGAAGTTGAAGAGAATCCAGCTGTTGACCCCACCGCAGCTGAAGACATTGGTCATCAAGACAATGTTCAAGATGATTAAGTCCTTCCTCAGATCGAGCTCAATTTGGTATCATCGCCTGTCCTCACGAACAGCAAACTCATCATCATTAATCGTCCATTAACGCCAATTGGTTAGGATGACTCGTGGGCTGATCACCCCCAAGAATCCCCTCGTGATGAAGAACCAACAGTTACTCCCCCAACCCAGGTCACCACTCCGGTGATTGACAACGAACACTTTGAGGCCCAACCAACTCCATCTCCACAGGCGTCGCCAGCGTTTCGCAGGCTTCGCAAAGGACCAAGGCCACAGGTCACATTGTCAAGTGTTCGAGAAGGAGAAGAGAGCCAATCCGTTTCACGTGAAGTCTTTCCTGAAGCCTCTCCTACTGCGAACATCCCTGAATCTGAAGCCAAAACAGCTGAAGATATTCCGGCTGCATCAGCCGATGATCAAGAAGAAGAACCAAGAGATGAACGAAGAGCTGCTACACCCCCGTCCAACCCTGAACTTGTTCTCGAGGAGAACGTGTCTGACCCTCCAGCTCCTGAAGTGGAGGTTACCAATACTGAGGTTGCCACCAACACTGAAGCCCATGACGTTGTCATGACTGAAGCTAATATGGTGCCTGAAGCTAATGTGGTGCCAGATGTCGCTGCACCTGATGCAAATCTGCAGCTTGAAGCCAATGCCTCTGCTCCTGTACCACCTCCCAGGCCACACACCATCGAGCAAGCATGTGATCGTGGTCAGCTTGTTATAGTCCGCTGGCCAATTTTGGTTCCTCTGCCTACTCCCGTACCTCAATTTTCTTATCATGTGGAGCAAAGGCCTTAGGTCGAGAAGCCAAAGCCAAGGCTACCATGGTTCCCAGGTATTGCAATGTCACCAAGATCGTTCAATCTAAATGGATTCAAGGCACACAACACATTCTTTGACAGTGACAAGAATCCCTACACAAGGCCAAGAATCTCCTCAGATCGATTCTGGAGTTATCAGCAACGAAGCTACTATTCTTGCGTCTTGTACAATCAGGGGCGCATCTTCCCACATATGCGTCTTGATTGTGAAACCATTGCTGGACTGCCATGCCTTGAAGAAGCCCTTGACTGCTTCCGTGATGCGGGCCTGCTCAACTTTGTGACTGCCAAGGAACACTGGAATGAAGAACTTCTGCTTCAATTCTATGCTACCCTCCACATTCGTGGGTACAACAGGGATCCGAAGACTTGGATCCTTGAGTGGATGACGGGCGATGTCCATCATGAAGCTAAAGCCCAAGACATCATTGAGCTTACAGCCCTGCCCACTCCTGGCGAATATTATGAACCAGGTTGTCAACAACACCAGAATGCTTTGGAGAGCATTTTCCAAAAGCCTGAGCCTAACATGAGACAAATGCTGAGCATGATGAAGCCTTTGCCACGCAACACTGAATACCAAACGGAATTCTTTGTCGAAGACCTAGAGTATCTGCCCCGTACCATTTACCATATCATCAGGAAAACTCTATGGCCTGTCAAAGGACATTCATCTGCAGCGAAGCTTCAAGGAGCAATGAAAACTTTGGTTTTCTATATCTTCAATGGCATCAGCTTCAATGCTCAAGACTTCTTCATCAGGCAGTTGGCTGCATCTGGCTCTGACATCTTTGGTCTGAAGTTCTATGCTCCATGGGTAATGCGCCTTATCAAGCTTCACTCTGCCTTCAACTATCAGTCGTCTATGCACAATCATCTCGTATTCTTGTCAGAGGTTGATCTATCTCTTGAAGCCATTTACCCAGAGCCTGCAAAGGATCCAATTTATCTTCACAATGTTGATCGTCAAAGCTTCACCCAACCCATTGAAGGAGTGCAGGCCGTCTCTCGTGTTTATCTCTTGGCTGGCAACACACGTGCCCCTCGCGCCCAAACTGAAGCCACTGGAAGCACCATTGCCCAAAGGCCTCGGAAGCGATCTCGTGTTCTCAATGGCTGAGAGCTTCTCGTCGCTCTACATCAGAAACAGGATAAGCATCATGACTGGCTTAAGGGTCAGATGCAAAGCCTCTTGGTGGACATCAATCACATTCGCAATCTTGCCACCAAGAATGCCTTTGTTACACAAGAAACCTGTCGGAGGTCCTGGAAGAGTTTGACATTGCTCACTGCTGAAGCAGATCTTCAATACGATGGCTTCATAGAAAGATTCAAGTTTGACTCCACTCCTCCAAGGAATGCTCACTTGAGTCGGACTCCCTCACTTGAAGACTCTAATTATTCTTCCTCAGCTGCAATGGTGAATGCCAGAGTCATAGATGATCAAGCTGATGCCACTTCACCACCTCCACCGTCAGCGCGTGTCGACACTGCACCAAGTTCTTCTGCACCACCGAACCTCAACAACGACCCTGCTGCTTCACCTCCTCCTCATGGGAACGATTAGAAGCTCTATGTCTTCAAATCTTTTTGGTCATTACTGACAAAAGGGGGAGAAGCATATGAGTTGATAGTCTTCAAGCGGGTCCATATGGATGGTTGCTTTACTTTTGCTACATTTGCCAAGTGCTTACAACTCTCGTTTTTGATACATTTGGTTCGTTTTGAGTTGTAACACTTAAACTTGATGGTCGTCTACTACCTTTTCGACACTATGTGATGCGATGATAAATTCCGCATGTGCGACGATAAATTCCGCACGAAGTCATTTTGCAGACGTCCATTCTTCATTATGCATGTCATTATCTTCGATATATCCTTTCATGCATGATGAATTGTCTTCTTAAGTAGAAGAGGAGCTCAGCAAGTACAACCTGCCATGTGCATTTGCATTCAAAAGCAAAATACTTATATGCACATCTTCAGGGGGAGCCTTTCTGCTACTTATGAAGACAATACCTAAATCCTTTACAATTTCACATACTTTTATCCCCATTGAAAACTTCAACCAGTTTGTCATCAATCACCAAAAAGGGGGAGATTGTAAGTGCATCTAGTGCCACCCCTAGTTGGTTTTGGAGTATTGACGACAAACCTGGTTGAAGGACTAATGTGTTTGTAAGAATTGCAGGACAACACAGGTAGAAGTCCCTCATTGATTCGGTTTTCCTACCGGAGATGACCCCTAAAAATGTATGAAGACATTGAAGACAAAGGTGGTATGTGAAGACATTCACATTGAAAACTATGACAAGAGAAGACATCGCGTGAAGACTATGGAGCGGCAAGACTTAGTTGTTTCGTTGTTTCCTTTTCTTCTTGGCTGAGTCATAGGAACCGCCGTACTGTTAAGTGGGGTCCAAGTGAACCAGTAAAAATGACTGAATTGATGCTTAACCAAAATCCTATGTCTTCGAGCGAAGATAATGAGAGAAAATCTTATCCAGAGTTGGATAAGTCAGCCTTGCTTGTAGCCCAAGTAAAGTTGCCGTGTGTGTTTGAAATCTGACCGTTGGAACACGTGTCAGTTCCTTAGTGACCCAGGGTCATTTCAGACAAATCAGGTCGGGTTGCCTAGTGGCTATAAATAGCCCACCCCTACACCATAAATTGGTTATCTGCTCAGAGTTAGTGCACGACTTTTGTCGTTTGAGAGCAACCCACCTCGAAGTCTTTGAGAGAGAAATCCTTGCGAGGACAAAGCCCTGAACACCCAGAGCCAAAGAGTGTTAGGCATCACTGAAGTCTTCCTGTCTGTGTGATCTGAAGACTTATTACACTTGAGGACTGTGAATCCTCCAGCCGGTTAGGCGTCACATTCTGAGCATCCAAGAGTCATTGTGGATCGCCGGTGAACGAAGTATGTGAAGGTTTGGAAGTCTACCTTGAAGACTTACCAGAGTGATTGGGCGAGGACTGGTGTCCTTAGCTCAAGGGGAATAAGGTGAAGACGCGGTCTTCTGAGTTAAATCTCAGCCTCCCTAACCAGACGTACAGTTGACACAACAACTGGAACTGGTCCAACAAATCATTGTCTTCAACGAGCTACTGGTTTTATCCTTCCCATCTCTTTATTTGCAGTTGGTCCTTGTGAAGTCATTGCCTGTTTGCATTATCCTTTTGTCTTCACTGAGTGACTGCTTGTTCTGATTGGCTTCATACTATCTTCCATCTTGATCCATACTGCCTAGCTGCTATTAGTCTTTGTGCTTTCCCTTCTTTGAATACTTGACTATGGCTTGCCTAGTGTAGTCTACCTTCCGCTGCATGGTAATAGGTTTATTTCTATCGTTTGTCTTCAATACTTCCATGTTTTGAAGACTTTCATAAAAATCGCCTATTCACCCCCCTCTAGTCGATCACTAGCACTTTCAGAGTGGATGTTCCTCCATCATGTGTGGTTCATTCTCATGGTTCCAGCTGTTGGTGAAACCACTTACGTTTGCAAGAGGAACTGTAGACTTCACAAACAAATTTGTCTGTCAGTCTATACTGAATGTTGGCCAAGAGAAGCATCCATGTTAGTAGGAAGAACAGATGTTTTTTCTAGATCTTTGCTTTTGGAGCTACATATTTATATATGATCTGTGAATCATTGAGATGCATTAACATGTTGATCTTATGTATGGGAATCGTACTAGTTGGTTTTGAATTTCGGCTACTAATGTGAACATATTACAATGCCAGGCATGTGAGTCTCGTGTGAACATTTTGAACGGATCGGCTCTTACTGTTGTGCACATCATGATCCTTATTTCTGTGTTCTCAGTGTTTACAAGTTACTAACAGTTCCTTATTTCTGTCCGCTCAGTGTTTACAAGTTACTAATCAATCACTAGCTAGCCTACTAGTGCGCTCCTGGCAGTTTTCGTTCTGACGCAAGATCCGAAGTGGTAGTTTTTTGAATAAAAATGCCTACTTCTGAAGAAACTGACAAGCTGGTTTGAAGAAAATGCCATGTGAATCTGAAGAAACTGCCAGCAAAAATGTTTGCAAATGCCTTATCTCCAAGCGAACATTCATCAGCTAATGTGATCGTACACGTACACCATCTGACCTACTCGATCCTACACGTACACTATCCGACCTACTCAATCCTACACAGATAAATAGCAGATCACGCACGTACTACCTCCTTTCCGGTTTGCAGGGCTCAATTCAAAAAACGACCTACTCGATCCTACACGAATAAATAGCAGATCACGCACGTACTACCTCCTTTCCGGTTTGTAGGGCTTAATTCAAAAGTCTAACCAACCAAGGTAGATGATGAGTGGTGGAATCATTTTTTACAAGGAGGGAGTACCTCATCTGGATGATTCGAGTGCACTCGTTTGACGTTCATGTCGGCGTGCGACCCACCACGGACAGGACACACCACTTACGGGACGGGACGGCACAGTCATAATTTTAGTTTTTCTAGTTTTGCATGGCAAGCTGGCGCGCTAAGCCATGCCTGCTTATGCATTGAATTCCGATGACCGCGATGACCGTCGCGTTTCCCGCAACACGCTAGTTCACCTACCTTCCGCCTATAATTACTGTTTCCCGGGCTTCTCCGGTGGCACCATCACCCAAATCGCCCTATCCTCATAAGCCCCAATCGTCCCGACATTGCTCGCCACTTGTCCTTGCTGTCTCCACGTCCGCCATGCCCCCGCCCGTCCACGATAGGCGACACCGGAGGCCGGCACCACCGGAACTAGTGTTTGGTTTTTCACCGGAAGGCAGATGGAGGGAGGAGGCATTCTATCGGTGTTTAGATGGCAATGCAGACTATGAGGAGTTGTTGGAGCGTGACCACCTGGCGGAGGAGCAGTGTATTGCCGATTTGCGCCGCCAGCGGGACATGGAGCAGCAGCGCACCGACGCTCTGAGTCGCGAGCAGAGCACCCGCAACTGGGCCGACTACGTGGAGGCCGACGCACGGCAAATAGCCCTGGAGGCTGTCGGGCACGCACGCATTCGCGACGCCGATTTTTACTACTAGCTCGTCAAGTGGGTTTCCCGCTTAGAAGCCGAAGCTCCGGTGGACCACGCCGACATGGAAAGGGCTAACGCGCGCGAGCAACGCGCCCCATCGCACCTCTGGCGAGGCGGAGGACGCTGGTGCCGACGTTTAGCGTGTATCGCAGATGGCAGCCGGCATCGTCTAGTTAGCTAAGAGTAAGTTAGTACTTGTACTCTACTAGAGTATTAGTGGGAGTAGATAGTTAACTTGGCTATGATGGTTGTCAACGTGGAAGTTCAGTACTCTATATGTGGATCAGACCTGTTACGTTGCTTTGAATGTTGAACTTTCCGTTTGAACGTATGAAATAGGCTGTAATTTTTTTTAATATAAATGGGTTGTATTTGTCCTCCGCGGGTTTAGAGGCTGACTTGTGGGCCTACCAAGTTGACGTGTACACAATCAAGAGATGATTGTACATGGAGAGGATGATAGCAGGGACTCACCAAGGTCATGGCAGTACGCAAGCAAGTGCCTCCTTATTTCAAGCTAATAAAAAAATGGCTCCTGCTAATGGATTTCTGACATCTGGTGCCCATGCCATTGTTAACATAGTCAATAAACGAAAGAATTGCACAACGAGCGGCTGACACCAAGGACCCAGCAGCTCGCCTAGTTATTTTTGTTTTGGGTTAATTTGATAAATGCCACTCCAAATCTGGTGTTTTTGAGAAATGCCGTTGCAATTTCCAAACTTTGAAAAATGCCATTTCATGCCATTTCCAGTGGCATTTTTCGAAGTTTGGAGTGGTGTTTTTCAAAGTTTGCAAATTGCAGTGGCGTTTCCTAAAGTTTGCAAAAATTGTAGTGGCATTTTTCAAAGTTTGGAAATTGCAGTGGCATTTTTATGAATCGCCATAATTGGAGTGGCATTTATCTAATTTGTTTTTGAGATGGAAGCAGGGTGTCAACTGGGCTGTGCGGGGCACTCTGGCCTGTCTAGACAGCTTTCTCTTTTATGTTTACCACATACTAGCAAAGTAGTTTTTTTTCTTTTTGGCTAGCGAAGTTTTTTTGTGATTTGCCAAGTAAGTCGCTTTGTCAGGCCTGTTGGGCTGCAAATCTTTCAAGACGAGGAGAGCTTCACTCGGCTGGTCGAGAAAATGGCCTATCAGTAATGAGAAATGGGTTGTACATTTTTAAAACACATCAAACCGGCAATTAGTTTCAAATTTCTTTTTTTCATTTCGAGATTTTAAATGGCATTGATTTTTATGCGTGGACAATTTGTTGGATTTTATATTGATATTCATTTATTTTTAAAATCAGTTTGAATGTGACTCGAAATTTCGGAATTAAAAACAGTTCAGACCGCACCGAAATATGGAAAATTTCATATAATTTTTTAACCGTGGCCACAATATGGGCTATAATGCTAACAAAAAGAATATGAGCTCCAAAAAAAACCTTTAGAATTAGCAAATGGGCTGTAAATTATTAGAAATAATGGCAGATGGGTTGTATGCTGTTTTCCACAGATTTGAGGCTTTCCTAAAAAAGGTTGACGCACAGCAGTGACTGTTGGATGTCCATCCAATGGCCGTCGTGCTTCTTCAATTTCTGCTCTTCCTGCTCCAGCCGCTCAAACAAGCGCCAGCGGGACTGCCTGCTCCCTCGTCCCCGCAGCCGGCTGTGCTGCCGCGCAGGCCTCACCGCCCCACCATGCTCCCGTCGCTGGCCTAGCCATCCCTCTACTCACCCACACCTACTGTTATTCTCCGGCGATGGCAGACGAACTAGTAAACCCTCGTACAGTCGTACTCCCCTCCACATGGGAAACAACTGCTGAGTCTTCCCTGGCTCCGTGTCGTTCCCTTCCTAGGCCTCGCCGTCGTCCACCACCCTGGTGCTCGCGGCGCGGCCTGGTCAACGTGGTCAACGACCGACATGCATCTGAAGTGGACTGTACATGGAGAGACTGACAGCTGGGTCCACGGCCGCACGCAAGGAAATGCCTCCTTATTACGCGAAAAAGAATGATTCCTCCACCTGACATCTGGGACCCACCGAAAGGGCCTCTGTATTTCATGAAAAAACGTTACCGCCGCTGACAGCTCAGACCCACCAGTTATATCTTCGCACACAAGGAAGTGCCTCCTTATTACGCACAAAAAAATGAATACTCCCCTTGCTAGCTGGGACCTAGTATAGTGGGAGGCTGACTTGTGGGCCTACCAAGTTGATGGGGACAGAGGGCTTTGTCAACTTAGATAATATGCACGATTCTAGCTCCAGTGACCGTACGATGTCCATCCAACGGCCGTAGTGCTTCTTCGACCTCTAGTCTTCTTGCTCCAGCCGCCCAAACCAGCGCCGGTCATGCCTCGTGCTCCTGCCTCCCGTGGCCGACTGCGATGCCACGGAGGCCTCACCGCCCCCTACTACTCCCTCCGCTGGCCAGGCCATCCCTCTACTCACCCACACCCCCTGTTATTCTGCGGCAACGACAGCCTCACACCGCAGTGAACCAGTGAACCCTCATACTCCTCTATGCGTGGGCATCCACTGCCGCGTCTTCCCCGGCTCCGCGTCGTCCCCTTCCTAGGCCCCGCCGTCGTCCACCAGCCTGGTGCTCTCGGCACGGCGTGGTCAATGTGGTCAAGGAACGACTTCCATCAGAATAGTACTGTACGTGGAGAGGCTAACAGCTGGGTCCACGGCGGCCGCAAGGAAGTGCCTCCTTATTACACGCGAAATAATTATTCCTCCACCTGACAGCAGGGACCCACAGGACGGGCCATCGTATTTCACGAAAAAAAACATTTCCCCCCTGACTGTTGGGACCCACCAGCTACATATTTGCACGCAAGGAAGTGCCTCCTTATTACGCACACAAAAATGAATACTCCCCCTGCTAGCTGGGACACAGTATAGTGGCAGGCTGACTTGTGGGCCTACTAACTTGACGGGGACGGAGAGCTTTGTCAACTTAGTCAATATGCATGATTCTAGCTCCAGTGACCGTACGATGTCCATCCAACGGCCGTAGTGCTTCTTCAACCTCTAGTCTTCTTGCTCCAGCTGCCCAAACCAGCGCCGGTCGTGCCTCGTGCTCCTACCTCCCATGGCCGGCTGCGATGCGGTGGAGGCCTGACCGCCCCCTACTACTCCCACCGCTGGCCAAGCCATCCCTCTACTCACCCACACCCCCTATTATTCTGCGGCGACAGTAGCCTCACACCACAACGAACCAGTGAACCCTCATAGTCCTCCACGCGTGGGCATCCACTGCCGCATCTTCCCCGGCTCCGCGTCATCCCCTTCCTAGGCCTGGCCATCGTCCACCACACTGGTGCTCTCGGCGCGGCGTGGTCAACATGGTCAAGGAACAACTTCCATAGGGTGTGGACTGTACGTGGAGAGGCTGATAGCTGGGTCCACGATCGCAGCAAGGAAGTGCCTCCTTATTACGTGGAAAATAATGATTCCTCCACCTGACAGCAGGGACCCACCGGACGGGCAACTGTATTTCGCGAAAAAACATTTCCCCCCGACTGCTGGGGCCTACCAACGACATATTCGCACGCAAGGAAATGCGTCTGGGCAAAAAACCAATTTGCCCCCTGACTGCTGGGACCCACCAGCTACATCTTCGCATGCAAGGAAGTGCCTAACAGTTGGGACCCACCTGGTCGAAGCATACGTAGCGCTTTCATTATGGTCGCGAACGTGTACGTACATACTGGTCCATGTAGAGGCGCGCACATGTCGTAGTAGAGGCGCGCACGTAGCATGTACACGTACGTACAGCGACCAGTGTGCAAGAAAGAAAATACGGCCACGTACGTACATATGGGCAGGGTCTCGAATGCCTACTCGCGCATACGTACGGCCAGGGCTCGTGTACATGGCTGGGTCAGAACGGAGAAACATCGTCGTCGTCGTCGTGTTCATGGGGAGCCAATCGGCTGGGTCAGAACAGAATGCGTCATCGTGTTCATCGGGAGGGCTTGGACAGAACAACCGATGGAAATGAGGCCTGGCATATTGCAGAACGGAGGAAACAGCCTTGTGTTCGACTGGCCCCAGTCAAAACAGGATCCTGTTCATCGGGAGGGGTCTGGCGTACCGCAAAACGGAGGAAACGGACCTCCTATGGTCGAAACGGGGTTCCTGTTCATCGGGAGGGGTGTGGCGTAGCGCAAAACGGAGGAAACGGACTTGTGCTGGAGTGCTACGGTCGAAACGGGGGTCCTGTTCATCGGGAGGGGTGTGGCGTACCACAAAACGGGACTCCACGGGATACTGTTCATCTCCACCGTCGACCCCCTCCAGCCTTCATGGGCTACTGTTCATCCACCATCGACCTTCTCCAACCTCCACCTGCGACTATTCATCCACGGGCTCCTGTTCATCCTGCCTCCACCGCGCGCTACTCCACCGGCTACTGTTCAACCAGCCCTCTCCACACGGGCTCCTGTTCAACCACCCCTCCACGGGCTACTGTTCATCCAGCCCTCCACGTGATGGTCCTGTTCATCCAGCCCTCCATGGGGTCGTCCTGTTCATCCAGCCCTCCACGGGGTCATGTTCATCCAGCCCCAACCGGCTCGATCGATCGGGGTCCTGTTCATCTAGAGGCAACACCACGGGGTCCTGTTCATCCACCCCCACCGGGAACTGTTCATCCAAACCCCCCCAACAACGCTCACTGTTTCCAGAGGCAGCATCGATCGGCTTCAGTTAGCAGTAGTAGCGAAGGAATCGCTCGATCGGGTTCAGTTAACAGCCATCGATCGATTGCTCGGGTTCAGTAATGTGTAGCCTGTAGTGCAATTGCTCGGGTTCAGTAGACGAACGCCTTGCTCGGGTTTAGTTAGAGCCCAACGCCTCGCACCCATGCGCGTGCGTGTACAAGAGAAACACGCATCGCTCGGCCCCGACCACCTACCATAACCGGGAACACCCCGATATTTTCCTCGCCCTCTATTGTACCATGGTTTTTTCCGTCATGGACAGCCCAAAGAATGTCATGCAGCTGCGTCTCTGGCCCGCCCAGGATGAAAAGCCCATTTTCTGTCATGATTTTTTGTCATAGAAGTAGGATCCCACCACATCTATGATGATACCGGGTTTTGTCACAATTATTGTCATAGAAGTGTCATAAGTATGACATAATTTTTTTTGTTCGGCCCAAAATGTCACGGATGTGTCTTTTTTTGTAGTGCAATGAGGCACTCCATAGTCTTCAAGTGAATGTCTTCACACGTCATTATCTTCAACGTGAATGTCTTCATGAACCACCATTGTCTTCAATGTCATACATTTTTAGGGGTCATCTCTGGTAGGAAAACTGAACCAATGAGGGATCTCTACCTGTGTTATCCTGTAATTCTCACAAACACATTAGTCAATCAACTACGTTTGTCGGCAATACTCCAAAACCAACTAGAGGTGGCACTAGATGCACTTACAATTATGCCTAATACCAAGACTATATATTGCCTAAGTACTTTACTAAAAAACTAGTTTCAATAAAGTCTTAATCCATGGCAAGAAATTTATATAATTTCCAATCAACAATGTGTCATGCCCACACGGTGTGTAGAAATATCGTCATGCTCCCACTTACTTTCAAGCATCTTTGCTTCTATCAATGAAATCACTTGATCAATTCATCAAAACAAAGATTCCAAATCCGCTATGCTTTCTTCAGATCATTATAGGATCTCCTAAAGTTTGCACACTTACTTGCATCCTATGGATCAACAAATTTATCTTGGACTGTATCAGATATACAACCTTTGCTCTATCTCCATCTCATGGGAATCATTTTGACATCCTTCTATTATATCTCATAGCTAAAATTTTAGTAATAGATATTTAATCTAAACTGACTTTAAGTATTATCATGATGAGACAATCTTGTCATAATCAACTTCTTGAACTTATCATAAACTATTTACAACAAGTCAAGCATTATGAGACATTTTTATATTTGTCAATCTATAGATCCATCACTACACTTCAGACTTTAAGTCTTTCAGAGGGTCCATCAAGTTCTAAACTTGAATTATGTGTATGGATACTATATCAGATTATTTTGGCGTATAGCCAATTCTGGAGTCAGGGCCCATCAACACTTCTTTGTATATTATAGGTTCATTGTTTGTTTCAACAATATTTCTTCTGCATACCATGAAGGTCTGCATGAATTTTCCCAACCTATATGGTTCTGCTACAAGTTGGACTGAAGTCTCCATATCACATGTAGAGTCTTCGGTATCAGTCGTGGTAGGAAATTCTAGAGTCACTTCTGGCGTTTCTTTCTATGACCTGATCACGAAAATTCTACAAATTTATCGAGTTGCACTGTCCTCCCGCTCATTCTTTTGCAGAAAACATTTTCTTCAAAAAAAATTGCACTCTCTTGAAAACACATTGCCTTGGCATAGTGATAGAGGAATACCCAACCATTTGGGATAACCTAGAAAGTAGCACTTATTACAATAAATTTGATGGCGCTCTTTTAGTGTAAAAGACACAATCTTTAAAGCATTGCATTAAAGCGAAATAATTAATGTCATCTTTGATCACACAATGTCGTACATGGCTTGATTACATCTACTCAAAACACTCTACTCCTAGTAGTGTTTCTAGGAGGTGCAAGCTATAAAATACTTTTCACAACTCATCAGACATTCGCTAAATTTATAACTCAAATATTCTTTTCTGCAATCCAATTGTAGAAACATAATATTCTCGTTACAATAATTTCTACTTCATTCTGAAAATATTTTTAAACATTTCAATAGATCCATATTTATGTCTCAATTAGTAAATATAAATATCTACTTGAGTCATCCTTGAAGATAGATAAATCCACTGCTTCCAACAACACTTATTGGACTACATACATCAATATGCATATTTCTAATTATTTTCAGCTCGTTCTTTATGGCTTGTGAACGGTATTTTTTGTTTACTTCACAATTTGGACGGAAGCTGCAAGTGTCAGATGATCTGTAATCATATGACTCCAAAATCCATCACTATAGAATTTCGGCATGCGGGTTTCTCCAATGTAACTAAATTGAGTGCCACACATATGTGGTATTCCTTTAGTCTTGCAACATTTAGCGTCGGTGTTATGGATGTTCAATTCTATCATCAGTATTCATAAATTACATCCTATTCAGAATAGGAGCATGACCCTCTTGTTCATTACATTGAATAACTATTGTTGTCTTATGAACAACCTCCTTGCAACTTCTATGCAATGGGCTAGAGTGTACAAAACTCTAGAATGAACTATGACAATAAATTCAGAGGTAATATGTTGATAAAAAGTATCATAACTTCTACAAAAAATTTCAACACATATTTAACCTCATTAATTTGTTGGTCATTAGGCCGTAGTAATTCTTGCATCGATCCACAACAACATGCAATCGAGTCAGTATCATTGTGATCATCTTTTAGCCACAATTCCCAAGAAATTTAGTGTTTAACAATTTAATCACAATTCTCAAGAATCACACTTTACCTGACCGACTATCTCTACATCTTATAACTTGTATGACATTCATACATGAGCTGGACATTCCAGTCTTTTTTTCATTCCGCCTCTAAAATTCTTATAAGTTAACTTTCAATATTTCTCCCACTCAACAGAATAATCATCTAACCTTTTAAGAGTGGCGTGAGCCCCGAACTTCCCTAGGTATGTAAGTCTCATTACATCCTTTTTGTTATTTCTCTTTAAGTTCTCACCACCAACTCATGACTGGTGTTCTTTCGGATCTTACACATTTTAGTCTCAAACATAGTCGAACTCTTCACTAAAGAAAACACTTATTTAGATATTGTCACATCCCTAGCTTCTGGTGCTGCCTGGTGTTGCATCATGTTTAAACTTTTGAAACTTGAACCGAGGAAATTTGGAAGCCTCAAAATTTAAATAATAGAAGGGCAAAAACCCTAAAATCTCATTCATTGTTTCAAAATGCTCTTCTTAAATGTTTGATAATTTTTGGCAAGGGTTCTGGTCCCAACCAAAATATTGAACATTTTTAAGGATTTATTTTTGGGACTTTGAATTTAAATCAGTAGCTATTTGAATTTGAATTATATTCATATAATTAGAATATAATTTCAAATACCCCTGAAACATTTTATAAGCTTTTGGAAAAGTCCATCTAGCAAAATAAAAATATTCAGAGGAGTTTTTGGCATTGTTTGAATTATCTTAAATTCAAAACAGTGGCAAAATAATTAATAAAACAAACAGAACAGAAATATAAAAAAAAAGAGAGAAGCCCAGCCACTTACCTGGCGCTCACCTGCAGCGGAGCCGGCCCAACTTCTGTTCCGGCCCAGCCCACCGCCGCCGCCTTCCCCCCTGTCATCTTCCTCCCCTCGCCCCAAAGCTGCTGCTGTCGCCGTGAGAAAGCGCCCGCGCACGCAGGCTCCACCTCCTGCTTCGCGCTGGAGGCTCAACCTCCTCCCTGTCCCCGCGCCTTGAGACGCCTCGACCCCCTCTGTTCTTCCCCCCCCCTCTTTCCTGGCTCTCCCCCTCGCT